>NW_026611338.1:1735000-1815000 GCF_029633865.1 Lampris incognitus
GTATAAATAACGTGTAATTGACTTTGATGGTTTCGGGGGATTGGTTCCTCCGGTCTGGCGGATTGATTAGTGGCGACCGGTGTTTCTTACCGTGCTCGGCGACATGAGGCTACCTGGTTGACCTTCTCAAACACGCCCTCGGAGGGCCTCCGCTGGCTGGCTTCGGGGGATTGGTTCCTCCGGTCTGGTGTATTGATTAGTGGCGACCGGTGTTTCTTGCTGAGCGCAGTGACATGAGGCTACCTGGTTGATTTTCTCAAACACGGCTGCAGAGGACCTCCGCTGGCTCGGTGCGTGGCGGAGCGCCCGGAGTTGGGTTTTCTTGGGAACATGCCTGTGTTCGGATGAGTAGTCAATTGCTGACGCTTTGAAAGTGCAGCGTACAAGTCTTAGCGGTGCATCACTCGGCTCTTGCCTCGATGAGGAATGCGGCTAGTTGCGAGAACTAATGTGAATTGCAGGACACAATCATCGACACTTTGAACGCACTTTGCGGCCCCGCTAGAGACCACTCCTGTCTGAGCGTCGCTTTGCCATCAATCGCGAAAGAGAGGGTAAACTCTTCCACCCGCGGCTGGGGTGTCGCAAGCTTCCGCGCTTTCGTCTCCCACAAGTTAAGATGCTTACGCGTGTGGGTCGGGGTTTCCGTGAGCTGTACGCCTGCCCGTCAGCCTCGCACACGCGCCATCTATGGTCCTCTTCTGTGGCACATCCTTCTGCCAGGATGAGAGAATAAGTGTGGACACCAGGCGCGCAAATTAGCCACTCACTCCCACAGGCGATGTCGGCTACTTACCCGACCCGTCTTGAAACACGGACCAATGAGTCTGACGCGAGCGCGAGTCTGAGAACTTTACGGAACCCCGTGGTGCAATGAAAGTGAGGGTCGGTGCGCGCCCGGCAGTCCGCGCACAACCGGCCCGTCTCGCCCACACCGTCGGAGATGTGGAGCATGAGCGCTTGCGACAGGAAGCGAACTATGCCTGTGTAGGGTGAAGTCAGACTATAGATAGCGGCGAAAGACTAGTCGAACCATCTAGTAGCTGATCCCCTCCGACGTTTCCCTCAGGATAACTGGCGCTTTGAAACCGAAGTTTTATCTGGTAAAGCGAAGGGTTAGAGGTGTTGTGGCCGAAACGATGGCTGAACAACCATAAGTTAACCCTCCGTTAACCTGCCAGGGCAACCCTAACTTAACCCTCAATTCCTGGGGTGAATTTTGTCCCCCATACGTTGAGAAACGGGACCGATGGCTACACCGCTTTATAGCTACACAGCGAGAGGTTAACCTCTTCCACCCCCGGCTGGGGTGGCGCAAGCTTCCGCCCTTTCGTCTCCCACAAGTTACGATGTTTCGATTTCAGCGCAGCCCTTCTATGCTCCGTTCTCCCACACACGCCCTCCGTGCGCCTTGGCTACTGTGAAAAACTGGATGTAACTTAACTTTCTGCTTTTAAATCTGCAAGGCTTTAAATCCAAACTTAAAACTCATCTTTTTGCCTTAGCTTACAATTAGTTGCCTTGTAGAGCCGAATGAACGGAGAAGACCGTAGGTTCACACTTTAGCCGTGTAGGCAACTTTCTTTAATCCACGGTAAATCAGAGAGACAACAAAACCACAGCTCGACTGAGCGGAGGCGGCAAGAATAACCAGACCCCTGGCTGGGCAACCATAACTTAACCCTTAGTTCTTGGGGTGAATTCTATCCCCAATACGTGTCAACCACATGAGTCCCCCCAGAATTCGCCCTAGTAATCGCAGTCAGGCAGGCGCGGGGGCCGACAGGCCGTCCGCGGCGGCTCCGGGTAACAGGGGCGGAGTGTCTCTGGGAGGCATTGACGCGGGCCTGAGGAGCAGAAGAGGCGGAGCCGGGGGACGACCGCGACGAGGAGGTTGGGTTAACTCCAACGGCTGCGTCAAGTCCAGGTGTGCGGGTTTAACTTGGTCCACTGAAACATACTTGGCCGTGCCCCCAAAATCCACCACCAGGTGCTTAGTTCCCCGTTCCAGGCCGCGGCCGTCATAAGGGGGTTGCAGAGGGGGGCAGTGTGCGTCGTGACGCATGAACACGTAGTCCGCTGACTGCAGACCTGGGGGCACCTGGGACACCGGAGCGCCGTGTTGGGCGGTAGGGACGGGTGTGAAAGCTCTGACCCCGTCCAGCAAGGAGGCTCGTTGGTCCACAGCTGACCAGGAACGCGTTGCGTTCGGCATGAAATCGCCTGGGACTCGCAGCGGCGTGCTGTACACCAGCTCCGCAGAGGAGGCTTGTAGGTCTTCCTTCGGGGCGGTCCGCAGGCCCAGCATGACCCATGAGAGCTTATCGACCCAGTTGCAGTCCTTGAGAGTAGCCCGAAGCGCAGCCTTCATGGACCGGTGGAAGCGCTCACATAGGCCGTTCACCTGAGGGTGGTAGGCGGTAATGCGATGAAGCTTGACGCCCAGAGCCTCACCCACAGCATTCCATAGCTCTGAGGTAAACTGCGGCCCGCCCGCGGTCATATGAAAGGTGGGCAGGCGTACCGAAACGTGAGACCCACGACCTAATAAAAGCCCGGGCCATATCAGCAGACGTCGTGGATGCCAGGGGAACAGCTTCAGGCCAGCGCGTAGTCCTGTCCACCACAGTGAAGAGGTAGGTGAACCCATGGGAGGGGGGTAGAGGACCACCAGGTCGACGTGGACATGGTCAAATCGTCTCTCCGGTACTGCGAAGCGTTCCAGGGGCGCCTTAATGTGGCAGTGTATCTTAGCCCGCTGACAGGCAACACACGAGTCGGCTCACGCTTTCACGTCACTAAGTCCCTCCCACACAAACTTAGCAGAGGTCAGGCGCACGGATGGCTTACCGCCTGGATGAGGGAGGCCGTGCACAGCTTCAAACACGGGGCGTCTCCAGCTGTGCGGGACGATGGGCCTGGGCTGTCCTGTGGAGACGTCACACAGGAGGGTGACACCTGTGTCGCTGAAAGGAATGTCCTGCAGGCAGAGCCCCGTGTCGAGGTGGACCGCTTCTATCACTGCCCTAGAGAGGCAGTCAGCTACCTGGTTAGATTTACCAGCGACGTGCTGGATGTCGTTAGTGAATTCCGAAATGTAGGAGAGTTGTCGCTGCTGGCGAGCGGTCCATGGCTCGGCCGTCTTGGACACAGCGAACGTGAGAGGCTTGCGGTCCACGTACGCAGTAAACTCGCGGCCCTCTAGCAGGAAACGCAAATGCCGGACGGCGAGCCAGAGACCGAGGAAGTTCCCTGTCAAAAGTACTATACTTGCGCTCTCGGGGTGTAAGCTGGCGACTGAAAAAGACCAAAGGCTGCCAAGCCCCCTCACCCACCTACTGCTCGGGAACCGCACCAACAGCATAGTTCGATGCTGTAGGTGAAGGATGCGCTAGCAGGGTAGCCTGGGAGAGCGCAGCTTTAGTCTCGGTGAACGCACGGTCCCGCTCTGCTGTCCAGCCGACCGCCTGGTTGGGGGACTTGCCTTTCAGCGCCTCGTACAGTGGCCGGATGATAAAGGCGGCTCGGGGAATGAAGCGGTGGTAGATGTCACCATCCCGCTAAACTCCCTGAGCGCACGAGCTGTTTGGGGGCGCGGAAAGGCCGCCACCGCTTCCACCTTTGAGAGCAGGGGGACTGCCCCGTCCCCAGTGATGCGGTGCTCGAGGAAATCGAAGTGCCCGAACCGGCACTTCGCAGGGTTGACGCTCAGCCCATGTTGGCTGAGGCGTGTGAAGAGGGCATGTGGATGGGACAGGTGTTCTTCCTCGCAGGCACTGGCGATGAGTATGTCGTCCAAATAGACGAAGAGGAAAGGAAGACCACGGAGCACTGAATCCATCAGCCGCTGAAAGGACTGGGCCGCATTTTTGAGTCCAAATGGCATTCGTAGGAATTCAAATAGGCCGAATGGGGTAGTCACCGCTGTCTTGGGGATGTCCGAGGGGTGCACGGGAACTTGATGTTAACCACGGACCAGGTCGACTTTTGAGAAGACGCGTTTGCCAGACAGGTTTGCAGAGAAGTCCTGGATATGCGGGACAGGATAGCGGTCGGGCGTGGTGGCGTCATTTAGTCGGCGGTAGTCCCCGCATGGGCGCCAACCTCCATCAGGCTTAGCGGCGGATGATCCCCATCCGTTCCAGGTGCTCGAAGTCAGACTTGGCAATGGCGAGTTTGTCTGAGAGAGAGTTGGCTAGACCTGCATAGGCCGCTTCCCCCCGCGTACATGCGAAGGAGGAGAAGGTTAAGGCATCGACCAGACGGCTGTTCTGAATGTCCACTAGCAAAACCGTAAACGCACAAAAAATTAGCTCCGAGGAGGGGAAGCGTTACATTGGCCATGGTGAACTCCCACGTGGAACGTTGTCCACCAAAACACAGTTCTACAGACCGCACGCCGTAGGTGTGGATAGGGCTGCCGTCAGCCGTCGCCAACTGGGGGCCCCGCCCATGATGTCGACGTCAGTAGCAGGGAGCACGCTTCTCTGTGCGCTCGTGTCACAGAGAAATCGCCGACCGGAGATGGTGTCGAGGATGAAGAGTAGCCTGCTCGTATCGCAACACTCATGGCCACTACCGAGTGTTGGCCCTCTCGTTTCCCGTCGGCCTGTAGTTGCAGGGGGAACGGCACCGTTTAGCTTTCGCACCACGTCGAGCGTGGTACATAGAGTCCAGAGCGCTTGTAGCGGTCTGACGCTGTGGCGCCACCGTCATGCCACGCCCGCGATGTCGGCGGGGGGCCAGAGAAGGTAGGAGCCAGCACCCCGGCATGGGAGGAACGTTGTGTAGCGACGAAGAATCGGTCAGCCTCCTTTGCCAGCTCACGGGGATCAGTGATGGTGGAGTTAGCCAGCGCAGTCTGGACGTGGGGCGGCATGTTGCGCATAAACAGGAAACATGGCTTTTCTTGACCCAGTAGGATTAACATCCTGCTCATGAGCTCCGATGGTTTGCCATCTCCCAAGCCATGAATTGCGAAGAGGCGACGTGCTCTCTCCGTTGTTGACAGTTCAAAAGTTTCAAGGAGGAGATGTTTAAGTGCCGCGTATTTACCATCGGCCGGTGGGTTGGTTATGAAAGCGCTTATCCTGGAAGCCGTAGCGCACCCCAGCCTGCGCGAACCATGTAGCCGCGCAAGACTCCCAAAACTCGGGTAGCTTAATTGCAACGGCGTTCGTAGCCATAATGTGTGTGGTTTCAGAAAACTTATCCGAAAACCGACGTCGGGGTCACTAGTGTAGAGCCGAAGGAACGGAGAAGACCGTAGGTTCACACTTTAGCCGTGTAGGCAACTTTCTTTAATCCACGGTAAATCAGAGAGACAACAAAACCACAGCTCGACTGAGCGGAGGTGGCAAGAATAACCAGAAAACTGGCTGGGCAACCATGACTTAACCCTTAGTTCCTGGGTTGAATTCTGTCCCCAATACGTGTCCACCACAGCCTTTAAGATGAGTGCTTCACAACCTGTACTGGATGGCGGGTTGGTTTTCTGTCTCAATGCCATGTGGACACTGCTTGGCATCATGTTCATAAATGTTATGTCCATTATAATTCTGTTATCCTCTTTCAATGTTGTATTGTGTAAACTGCGTGAACACAACATCCATTGCACGCTGTCCGTCTTGGGAGAGAGATCCCTCCTCTGTTGCTCTCCCTGAGGTTTCTTCCTACTTTTTCTCCCCGTTAAAGGGGTTTTTAGGGAGTTTTTCCTCATCCGATGAGAGGGTCTAAGGACAGGATGTTGTGTTGCTGTTAAGCCCACTGAGGCAAATTTGTGATGTTGGGCTGTACAAATAAATTTGATTTGATTCTTTACAGTACATCTCCCCATGAGGGGGGTGTACTGTAAAAAAAAGTGCAGAGTTGGGGGTACCAGGGGCGCGCGAAGCCTTGGCTCGTCTCCCTAGGAATGTTGCCGCTGGAGAGCAGTGGCGGTGACGGCAGCCATATCATCTGCTGCTGTTCTCTCTCTCGCACACGTAAAGAACTCAGGTTTGGGTCAAAACAAATCGAATTTCAAAGAGAATAAAACTTAAAAATAAATTACTTGGTCTTTTTTAGTTGTATTTTTTTTTTGGGGGGGGGTAATATATTCTTTTGTTTACGGTTCCGTCTGTTTAACCCAGCCACTGGCAGTACAGTAAGTAAACCTTTGCTCTCCCGGAGCCCGTTACCAGTTCGTGCCGTAACATCCTCGTTGAAGTGGATTTGCTATTGTGGCGAATTCTACTAGTGTTTCTACTGCGCACTGAGGTGAGAGGCGGCCGACCAGGGAGCCGAGTCGAGGCCTTCACTCCCGGGTGGGAAAGGCCGTGGACGGTGTCGAAAACTCGGCGCCGCCAGGAAGCAGGCACCAGGGGGCGCAGTTGACCGGTGGGGATGTCACAGAGGAGGGTGGTGTTGGCCGCGTCGAACGTCACGTCCTCCAGCCGTAGCGCCGTAGGGGTCGACCGGTAGTCTTGAACGGTCGCGTCCTTGGGTTGGTCCGCTGCCATAGCGGCGTAGTCGAGTCCCAAGTGAACGGCGTTAACAACTGGTCCACGAAAGTGGTGAACTGTCGGCCCTCCAATAGGAACACGGCCCCCACGGCGTAGTCGGAGGTATCCGTTGTAAGGGCTATGGGGGTGGTAGGCGACTGGTGAGCTAGCAGCGCAGCGTTGGCCAGCGCGGTCTTGGCGGCCACAAAAGCCTCGTCCATCCCCGAAGACCAGTCCAGCTCGTCCTTAGACTTCTTACCCCGCAGGGCCTCATACAGGGGACGCATGATGTGGGCGGCACGGGGCAGGAAACGGTTATAAAAGTTCACCATGCCCAGGAATTCCTGCAGCGACTGTACAGTGCGGGGGCGGGGGAACATGGTGACAGCCTCAACCCTGGCAGGGAGGGGAACGGCCCCCTGTGGAGTGATGTGGTGCCCGAGGAAGGTGATGGACGACTCCCCGAACTGACACTTAGCTGGGTTGATGATGAGGCCGTGTTCGCTGAGCCTGTCGAACAGCTGTCTGAGGTGCGTCATGTGTTCCTCCGCCGACGCGCTGGCCACGAGGATGTCGTCTAGGTACACAAACAAAAATGGCATGTCGCGGAGCACAGAATCCATAAGGCGCTGAAACGTCTGCGCCGCCCCTTTAAGACCGAAAGGCATACGTAAGAACTCAAAGAGCCCAAAGGGTGTGATGACAGCCGTTTTTGGGACATCCAGTGGGTGGACCGGCACTTGGTGATACCCCCGCACTAAGTCGATTTTGGAATAGATGGCAGCGCCCGCCAGGTGGGTAGAGAAATCTTGTATGTGCGGTATGGGGTACCGGTCGGGGGTTGTGGCATTGTTTAGGCGACGGTAGTCCCCGCACGGGCGCCAACCCCCGTCGGCCTTAGTAACCATGTGAAGAGGGGAAGCCCGGGGGCTGTCAGAACGGCGGACAATGCCGAGGCGCTCCATAGTCGAAAACTCCTCCCTGGCTATTGCAAGCTTGGCCGAGTCGAGGCGTCGGGCGCGGGCGTAAACTGGGGGGCCCACTGTGGTGATATGATGTTCCACGCCGTGCTTGGCCACCGCCGAGGAGAAGGTGGGTGTGGTGAGCTCGGGGAAATTGGCGAGCAGGCGTTGGTATGGATCCCCGGTGGAGAGTGTGTTAGCGAGGCACAGCGCTCCAGCCCCCCCAAGCGTGCAGGGGTATGACGCAAAAGAGACGGCATCAATCACGCGACAGTTTTTAACATCCACCAGCAGTTTGAAAGCACAGAGGAAATCCGCACCTAGGAGCGGGGTGGATACAGCAGCCATCACAAAGTCCCAGCCGAAACGTCGGCCGCCAAAACACACGTCCACATGTCTGATACCGTACGTCCGAATGGACGTGCCGTTGGCGGCGTCCATCTGGGGGCCGTGACTGTCGGTCATCGTGTCCACAGCTTGTGCTGGTAGTACGCTGCGTTGAGCGCCAGAGTCAACCAGCAGCCACCGGCCCGACAAGGAGTCTCTGATGAACAGCAGCTTGCAGTCACGGCCGGCGCCCATAGCCATTAACGAGCGCCGGCCTTGGCGTTTCCCTGAACCCTGTAACTGCAGGGTTTGCGACACTGTTTTGCTTTTGCCCCAAACCTGGCATGGTAATAACAGAGGCCGTCGTCAGGTTGGCGGCAGACTGTCACCGCAGCAAAGGTGTCCATACAGTCGTACACAGGTGGTGGTGGGGCGGTCTTGTGGGGTAGCAGGGCATGCACAAACTGTTGCCGGTTGGCCAGGAAAACCCTGTCTGCTTTAGCAGCCAGAGAACGGTAGTCCTTGGAGGCGGCGAGAGGAGAACTGGCCAGTGCTGTGCGTACAGGTGCGGGGAGCTGCCTCAGAAAAATGTGTGTGAAAAGAAAGGCCGGATCAGCCGATCCCAGCACAGACAGCATTTTTTCCATTAACTCAGACGGTTTGCCGTCGCCGAGGCCATTCAGGGACAGTAAACGGTCTGCCTTCTCCAGCTCCGACAGTTCAAATAGTTTCAGGAGGAATGTCTTTATAGCATTGTACTTGCCAGCAGCTGGCGGAGCTTCCAACAGCGTCATTGCTCGCGCCGTTGTCGATGCGTCTAACGCCGCCACTACGTGGAAGTACTGCGTTGCATCCTGCGTTATCCCTCTCAGCTGGAACTGGGCTTCCACATGTTGAAACCACGGCCGTGGATTATGCTGCCAAAAGTCGGGTAGCTTCACAGTAGCGGCGTAAATGCTAGCGTTAGCAATAGCCATGTTGTTAGCACCGGCGTCGGAAGCGGGTACCGCGGCAGCATTATTCCCGGCGTCTTCATTGTCAGACATACTCGTATTAGTAGTTCGACCACGTCGGGGTCACCAATGTGGAATTAGAAAACAACGAGACAGGAGACGTGAGAGTAGACGTAGTCGAGGTAGTTTACTAGCTCCAACTTAGCATGTCATACATTCGACAACGACACTGAACTGTGAACCGGAAGCGGAAGTGCATTATCTGACCCCTCGCCTCTTCCCTTAAAGGTACAACGTCCTCTTAGGTGAATGTCTCTCGCTATATAGATGTGGGTCACCACAACATATGTGTTTCAGATAGCGGTGATGTGGTGGAAGGTAATGGGGACGTTATGAGAGAAGTTGTATTAGACAACATGCTATTTCCCACCATGAGGGTAAAGAGTTGGCGAATAGATAAGGTCGCTTCGGTGGCCAAGAAAAGGGGGGGGGGCTAAGACCCATAAAAACTTGTCTGTTTTGACTTGCGGTCATTAAAAGCTTACTTGTTATCTCCGAAAGGTTGGCTAAGAAGTCCATTATTTAAACAAGTCACAACGGTGTCAGAAGTGGGATGGACTTCTTTAGAGAGCAAACGTTGGCCGAAGGGCGTAACCGAAAGTCGGCCGGTGAGCGCATGGAAATCGCTGCTCTCGAAAAGGAGATCAGAAGTCTGCTCTGTCTGCCAGATGGGAGTAGCGCAGTGCGGCCTCAGGAAGGGGGAGACCCGTGCCCACCCCTGAGTGCGGTAGACGCGCTGGGTAATGTCCGAGGGGCGGAGTCCCAAGGAAATGGAAAATGTCTTCTCTTTCAGAGCGAGTCCAATGAGGAGTCCCCGCCGCGGCCTGCCCCGACTGTGCGACGAAAAACAGCAGGCGCTTCAAGCCACGGGGAAGCCACCAGAAGCAAGTTGGACATGACCCGTGGAGAGACAGCCACCAGCGGCGGCCATCAGGAGCAAGTTGGGCACGACTGGAGAGTATGTCACCAGGGGGAAACATCAGCAGCAAGCTGGACAAGATCTACAGAGAGGGAACTTCAACCCAAGTTACACACTGCCCCATTTGCCACTACTGGAGAGTGGAACACACCTTGCAGATATGGTTCCAGTACAAACCTCACCAACTGTACCCGACCCCTGGCCAAGCCCAAACACTCCCTCCGTGAAGTTGGGGCACTACGACGGGAGCTCCAGCTGGGAAGGATTCCTTGCTCAGTTCAACACGATTGCTAGGGTGATGAGATGGACAGAAAATCAACAAGTAGTCAACCTAGCAGTAGCCCTGGAGGGAGAAGCAAGGCAGGCACCTGGCGGCTGGAGAGATATC
The DNA here is from genome assembly GCF_029633865.1 of Lampris incognitus. Lineage (NCBI taxonomy): Eukaryota > Metazoa > Chordata > Actinopteri > Lampriformes > Lampridae > Lampris > Lampris incognitus. The sequence goes on from NW_026611338.1 coordinate 1,745,092, forward strand.
ACTGGGGGCGCTAACCACTGCCCTGGGTCGCCGGTTTGGCAACACCCAATCGTTGATTAGCCTCCGGGATCAACTCCATTCAAGACAGAGACAAGGCCAGGAGAAGTTGGGTAACCTGGTGGCTGACATTCAACGCCTGGTTAGCCATGCGTATCTTGATATACCCCAATCTGCCATCCAATGCCTGAGCCTGGATTCCTTCCTACGGGCTTTACAGCCACCTCACCTCAGGCAACAGGTGCGGCTTGCAAAGCCACTCACCATTGAAGAGGCGCTGCGTAGGGCAGAGGAGGTGGAGGCCATTATGGCGGAAAAAGGAGCGGCCCCAACACTGCACCATCATGTGCGGGCACTGCAGGAAAGTGAAGAGGGGCCACGCACATTCGTCCAGGCAACACGACGAGCAGAGACATTTCTGTGCCGGGGCTGTGGGCACCAAAGAAGGCAGTGTCAGAAGACAAACACACGCTTTTACCAACGAGTACGGAGGCCTGTCACCCAAGTAGTCGTGTAATGTCCGTAGACGCCTTGTCTTACTGACATAAGAATAATTCAAGAACGAGCCGACTTCGTAGGTTCTTAACTGTGTAGCTTTTACTAGCGTTCATCCGACATACAACCTTCATAACATGCGCTTCTAACTTCCTCGTCTCACTTCCTGTATACGTCACACGCACTGCACGTACACCCGTGAGTAGGTCAAGTTAAACACGTGGCCTTTCATTCATTACATCTCCCCCTCTAAGATGATTTTCTAACCTGTATATCACCCCCCTTTTCACAAAAAAAATAAAAAATCCCCCACAGTACACAAGTCCATACGCCTCACAAATCCAGCCGGATTGCTGGCTTGCTCACCCTGCCAGAGCGAGTAACATATGGTGTGGAAGTTGGCATTTCTGCTGCTCGGGACTCATCCGTGTTTCCACTCTCCCCTGGAGTGACATGGTCAGGATCCCTGCTGACAAAGGTGAGTGTTTTAGGTGTGGCCAACAGGTGGCGCCTGTTCCTTCTGTAATGTTCACCTTGAGCTGTCTCTACTATGTAGGATCTGGGAGTGGAGCTCTGACTGTGAACAACTGCTGGCATTGTCCATGTTTTCTGTCCATCAGGTTTGGTGAGTACTGCGTCACCCGAGTTCAGTGGGCGCAGTGTCCGCACGCCGTTCCTGCGGTTGTAGTAGAAAGCCTGCCTCGATTTGGCTGCGGCGTCAGCGGTTTTGATCAGTTCCTCTTTAGGCCAGGCCGGTTTCAGGTTATGCTGCAATGTGGGTAAGGTGGTTCTGAGTCTCCTACCCATGAGCAATTCCGCTGGACTGGCTCCAGTGGAAGAAGAGGGTGTAGCTCTGTATGTCAACAGGGCGAGGAGAGGGTCTTCCTGCCTTAATATGCTTTTGGCTATCTGAACAGCCCTCTCTGCCTGTCCATTACTCTGGGGGTAGTGTGGGCTTGAAGTCACATGGATGAAATCATAATCCTCACTGAACCTCCTCATCTCTTCTGAAACTAGCTGTGGCCCATTATCACTAACTACAATTTCAGGGATACCAAAACGTGCAAATGTAGCCTTCAGCCTAGCTACAACCTGACTGCTAGTAGTTGTTGGTAGATTTAGGATCTCCAAAAACCTGGAATAATAGTCAGACACTATCAAGTAGTTTTGCTTTTTGTACTCACACAGGTCTATGCCAACTTTCTGCCATGGTCTGGATGGGAGCTCACTTGACATTAAAGGCTCTTTTCTCTGTGTGTTCTTGTGTTCTCTGCAGAATTGACATTGCTGTATCTTTGTTGTAATGTGCTCTGTCATTTTGGGCCACCACACTGACTGGCTAGCTCTCTCTCTGCACTTAACTATCCCCTGGTGCCCGTCGTGTATTCTGTCTAAGATCACCTCCCTCATCTCTGTGGGAATGACGATACGACTGCCTCTGATGACTAAACCATCTACCGCAGATAACTCCCCTCTCACCTGATAAAAGTCTCTGACTGTCTCCGGCACTTTATCGACATACTCAGGCCAGCCGTGTCTGATGAAGCCCAACACTGTCTGGAGCTGCAGATCCCCATCCGTGCTCTGTTTTATCTCCTGCATCCTTTGAGGTGTGGCAGGCACCTGGCACACGATGGCATCAATATGCGCTGCAACATCATCATGAGAAGCACCATCTCCGTAGCACTGCTCTGGGCCTCTGGAGAGTGCATCAGCCACAGCTAAAGTCTTGCCTGGTGCGTATTCAGCCACTGCATTGAAACGCATCAGCCTCATTAACAGTCTCTGGCACCTAATGGGCACATTATCCAAGTATTTGCTGTTCATGAGAGGCACTAGTGGTTTATGATCGGTGACAAGTCTGAAATTGTCAAGCCCAAACAAGTACTTCTCGAACCTTTCACATGCCCAGACGCTGGCTAAGCACTCTTTCTCGATCTGTGCGTACCTTGTCTCTGCGTCACTCAGCCGTCGGGAGCAGTAGGCCACGGGCTTCCAGTGTTCCCCATGCTGCTGGAGCAGAACGCCTCCCAGCCCGTAGCTGCTGGCATCTGCTGACACCACCGTAGCCTTAGTGACGTCGTAAAAGGTGAGTACCGGGGCGGTGGCGAGTGCTGCTTTAAGGTCTTGGAATGCTGTGTTCTGTGCAGGTCCCCGCAGCCACTCTGTCGTTGCTTTAAGCAGTCCATAAAGCGGCTGACCTACAGTGGACAGCTCTGGGACGTATTTTGCCAAATAGTTCACCATCCCGAGGAACCTCTTGAGTTCCGTCACGTTCTGGGGCTGAGGAAAGTTCTCTATTCCGGCCACTTTGTCCGGGTCAGGTCTGATGCCTGCCTCGTTGGTGATATGACCAAGGAAGCGGACTTGTTTCTGTTTGAACTTGCATTTCGCTTGGTTCAGTTTGAGACCTGCTGTTTCAATGACCCCCAGCGCCTCTGCTGGGCGCCTGTCATGGATTTCCTCAGTCTCTCCATGTATAAGGATGTCATCCATGTACACCTCTGTGCCCTCTAGCCCGGTCAGAGTTTCCGCCATCTTTCTCTGGAAAATCTCTGGAGCACTCGTTATACCAAATGGAAGGCGGCAGAAAGCATACCTCCCAAATGGGGTGATGAAAGTGGTGAGCCCCCTGCTGTCTTCATGCAAGGGGATCTGGTAAAACCCACTTGCTGCATCCAACGTTGTGAAGAACTTTGACCCTGCGAGCCTTGGCATTATTTCCTCCATAGTGGGCAGCACATATTTCTCACGTTTCACCGCTCGATTCAGCCTCCTGAGGTCAGCGCAGCAGCGAACCTCTTTCTTGTTTGGTTTCAGCACCGGCACCATAGCGGCGCACCATTCTGTGGGCTGAGTCACTTTTTCAATAATGCCCTCATTTTCCATGCGCTGCAGTTCTTTCTTAACCAGTGGTACAAGTGGCAGCGGTATCCGTCTGGCTGTATGCACCGCGTATGGCTGGGCACCCTCCACCAGAGCTATTTTCACTGGGTCTGTTTTCAGCAGTCCACTTGAACCGAAAACTCCACTGACCTCATTCATCCACTTCACTAGACCCATCTCCACTGCCTCTGGACGACTCAGCAGACAGCTGCCTCTCCCCTTGATCACATACACTGGAAAGGAGTATTGTTTCTCCTTGTAGTTGGTTGTGGCTTGAAACTGTCCTATGCAGCTGATGTTTCCACCTGGGCTTATGAAGCATGTGTCAGGAGGTCCCAGTTTTATGTTTGGCTTCAGCTTTTTAAATGTCCCTTGGTTGATAACAGTAGCGTCAGCCCCCGTGTCAATTTTGAAGGTTATTGGTACATCACTTATTGTTAAACTAACAGTCCAATCTTCCTGACTGCTCTCTTTGCCAACTTCTCCCAGAAAGTACAGCTGTTTAACCTCTTCAGTGACTTCTCTCACCGCTTTAGAGTGACATACACGCTCCCAATGTCCCTTTTTATGACACTTGTTGCACTTACTGTTCGTTGCAGGACACTTCCGCTCATCGGTGCGCTGCGTCTTGCCGCACCTCCCGCATTCATCTACTTTGTTGGTTGCAGGTCTGCTGCCACCATGACGCTGTCCGCCCTTTTTGTTTTGGCGTTCGTCCCGCCATCGGACAACATTGACGTTAGCCAGCTGGGCCTCTGGTTGGTTAGCTTGGAGGCTGAGCTGCTTTGTTATTGCCTCCGCCTGGCGCACTTGTTCAATGACTTTCACCAGAGTAAGGTCCGCTGTGAGCTGGAACTGACGGGAGAGCACCTTATCTTTTATGCCCACTACCAGACGATCTCTGATATGTTCATCCCTCTTGTCCCCAAACTCACAGTGTTCAGACAGCTCATACAATGTCCGGATGTACATCTCCGCTGTCTCTCCTGGCTGCTGGCTACGTTGATAGAAGCACGCCCTCTCATGTATGATGTTACGGCGGGGAATAAAGTAGTCGTCGAACTTTTTCAGTACGATATCATAGTCCACTTTATCACCCTCCGCCGCGAAGTCAAACGAGCTGAATATATTTTCAGCCTCGCTGCCCATTGCATAAATCAGCGAACTCACTTGAATCTCCCCGTCGTCTTTATCCAGCTTTGTCGCGAGCCTGAAGCGCGAAAACCGTTGTTTCCACTCCGGCCATTCAACGGGGCAGTCAAACTTGAATTCACTCGGCGGATTAAACTTCGGCATGACCGCTCGTGTTCCGATACACAGACTATTCTGACACCATGTAATGTCCGTAGACGCCTTGTCTTACTGACATAAGAATAATTCAAGAACGAGCCGATTTCGTAGGTTCTTAACTGTGTAGCTTTTACTAGCGTTCATCCGAGTTACAACCTTCATAACATGCGCTTCTAACTTCCTCGTCTCACTTCCTGTATACGTCACACGCACTACACGTACACCCGTGAGTAGGTCAAGTTAAACACGTGACCTTTCATTCATTACAAGTCGCGTCTTCTGAACCGGGAAACGACCAAGTGTCGGCCTAGAGGGGGACTGGCCGGCCCACACAACCTCCCCCTGGAAGGCTGGGGGACATTCGTCCAGGTAAAGATGGGGAAGATGTTATGCTCGCGCACCAGAACCTGACCCGTGTGGCGAAACCCAAGACAGACAGACACGAGATGACTTCAAAATCCACAACGGGAGGTTTTATTGTGGGAGGGAAATGTATGGTGAAAAAAGGCGTTCTGTTAGTGGGATGTGTGAATAAACTATGTGTGGTGTCCCGTGGTTTGCGTGTATAACTATGTGTGAGTGTTTTTAGCCAATGTGTGGTGCGGTATGTAAATGACCAGGAGGTGTTGAAAAAATGTGCGTGCACCTGGCGAGAAAGTCCAGTCCGTGATCCAAGAGGGGTTGTCCGAGAAAGTCCAGGTCCGAGATCCGGGAAGTCGAGTCCGAAAGGAGGGGTCCAGATAGAGGGACAAGGGGGGAGATCGCAGAAGAGGTCCGGGGAGAAACGTGAAGGTCGCTGGGGACGAGGGAGCCGTGGAAATCGCGGAGGGAGAGTCTTGGGAGGAAACAGAGACACGAAGATAAGACACTGGGGAATAAACAGAATGCAAGGAACGCTGGAGAGCTTGTCAGAACTTTACCGCAGGGTTCAGTACGTCGAAGCACTGAGAGACGTTCTGGGAGGCTAATTGTAGAAGGCTGCCTGATTGCCACAGGTGTGCCTGATGGATGATGGCAAACACCTGGTGCAGTGCAGCGCTCGTCTCCTCAGAGCGCGAGCCGAGCGCTCGGATGTTTCCGGCACGTCCGAGCTGGGGGAGTGGCTTGAACGTGCCGGGGAGGCAGCTCGGGGCGGTGTAACCACAACAGGACCCCCCCCTCCTACGGGAGACACCGGGCGACCGTCCGATGGCGTTGGGGTGGGCCCGATAGAACTCCTCCAGGAGTGCGGGGTCAGCCAGGTAGGACCGGGGAACCCAGCTGCGGTCCTCGGGCCCATAGCCAACCCAGTCCACCAGGTATTGGTACCCACGCCCCCGGCGGCGTACGGCGAGTAGCTGGTCGACATCCCAGACCATGTCACCACCGTCGAGGACCCTGGGGGGTGGAGGAGCTTGGACAGGGGGAGACAGGGGGCTGGTGGCTACCGGTTTGAGGCGCGAGACATGGAAGACGGGATGGATCTTGAGTGAGTAGGGAGATGGAGACGCACCGCCGAAGGGTTGACGATGCGGTCGATGGTGTAGGGACCGACGTAGCGGGGAGCCAGCTTCCGGTTGAGGGTAGGGAGGGGCAGGTCCCGGGCCAAGAGCCATACCCTCTGGCCAGGTCGATAAGCTGGGGCCGGCACTCCGCCGGTTGGCGCTGCGCCGGGCCCGCTCTGTAGCTCGCAACATAGCGGCCCGGGCGGTCTTCCAAACGTGCCAACATCGGCGGAGATGGGCCCTCGTGGACGGGACCGCCACCTCCAACTCCTGATGGGGGAACAGAGGGGGTTGATAGCCCAGGGAACACTCGAAGGGGGACAAACCGGTAGCCGAACTCTCCATGGAGTTGAGCGAGTACTCCACCCAGGGCAGGTACTTGCTCCAGGAGGCGGGGCTGCTGGTGGTAACGCAACGCAAAGCCGCCTCCAGGGCTTGATTGGCCCGCTCTGCCTGCCCATTGGTCTGGGGGTGATACCCGGAGGAGAGGCTGACCGTGGCCCCAATCCCCTTACAGAAGGCCTGCCATACCTTCGAAGTGAACTGGGGACCACGGTCAGAGACAATGTCCAGGGGAATCCCATGGGGTCGGACGACGTGGGAGACGAGAAGGTCCGCCGTCTCGGCTGCAGAGGGGAGTTTGGTGAGGGCAACAAAGTGGACGGCCTTGGAAAACCGGTCGACAATGGTCAGAATGGTGTCATTGCCTTGGGACACGGGGAGGCCAGTTACAAAGTCCATTGCAATGTGGGACCAAGGTCGGCCGGGGACAGGAAGGGGGCGCAGGAGACCTGCTGGAGGGCGATGGAGAGCCTTGCTGCGGGCGCAGGTGGTGCAGGCTGCCAAGAACTCTCTGGTGTCTACCTCCATGGTGGGCCACCAGAAACCCCTGCGGATGAAGGCCGCCGTTCGGTAGACACCGGGGTGGCAGGCAAGATGGCTGGAGTGGCCCCACTCCAGCACCTGGGGCCGGACAGAGGGAGGCACAAATAGCCCGTTCCGGGGTCCATTGCCTGGGTCGGGCTGGGCGCGCTGGGCCCTTCTCACCACTGATTCGACCGCCCAGGTGACGACACCCACCACCCGGGCCGGGGGAAGGATGGTGTCTTGGGCGTCAGGGGACCCCACGGGAAACAGACGGGAGAGGGCGTCTGCCCTGACGTTCTTGGTGCCCGGGCGGTAGGTGAGGGTGAAGTCGAACCGGCTGAAGAAGAGAGCCCAGTGCGCCTACCTGGGGTTGAGCCGCTTAGCCGTCCGTACGTAGGTCAGGTTCTTGTGATCGGACCATACGATGAACGGCTGCCCTGCTCCCTTCAGCCAGTGTCTCCACTCCTCTAGGGCGGCGTGGACGGCCAGCAACTCCCTGTTGCCGATGTCGTAATTCTTCTCCGCAGGACTGAAACGCCGGGAGAAGAAGGCGCACGGGTGGATCTTCTGGTCCTCCTCCGACCGCTGGGAGAGGACGGCTCCCATGCCCGTGTCCGATGTGTCCACCTCCACGATGAACTGCCTGCACGGGTCCGGGTGGGCGAGCACCGGAGCCGTTGTGAACAGCCTCTTCAGGGCCAAGAAGGCGGCTTTTGCCTCCGAGGTCCAGAAGAAGGGGCGGAGGTTGGAGGTGAGTGCAGTGAGGGGGGCGGCCACACGGCTGAACCCCCAGATGAAGCGCCGGTAGAAGTTTGCAAACCCCAGGAAGCGCTGGAGTTGCGTCCTGTTGGTGGGCCGTGCCCACTCCTCCACTGCTCGGGTCTTCCTGGTGTCAGTGCGGACGAGCCCCTTCTCCACGATGTGGCCAAGGAACTCCACGGAGGCGGAGTGGAACACGCACTTCTCGGCTTTCACGAAGAGCCTGTTCTCCAGCAGCCGTTGGAGGACCAGGCGGACATGCTGGTGGTGTTCCTCCTCAGTCCTGGAAAACACGAGGATGTCATCCAGGTACACCACCGCGAACGTGTTCAGCATGTCCCGGAGCACGTCGTTGACCAATGCCTGGAAGACGGCCGGGGCGTTGGTGAGGCCGAAGGGCATAACGAGGTACTCGAAATGCCCTAGGTGGGTGTTGAAGGCCGTCTTCCATTCATCCCCTTCCCGGATGCGCACCAGGTGGTACGCGCTGCGCAGGTCCAGCTTCGTGAACACCGTGGCGTGAGTGAGTGGCTCGAACGTGGAACTCATAAGGGGGAGTGGATATTTATTTTTCACCGTGATATTATTTAGCGTTCGATAATCTATGCAAGGCCTCAGGCTGCCCTCCTTCTTTGCCACAAAAAGGAAGCCTGCCGCCACCGGGGAAGACGAGGGCCTTATGATTCCTGAGGCCAGGGACTCTGTGATATAATTGCGCATAGCCTCCTTCTCCGGGACAGATAGGTTATACAACCGACCGGTGGGAAGGGCGGCCCCGGGAAAGAGATCTATGGCACAATCATAGGGACGGTGAGGGGGGAGGGAAAGTGCACTGTCTTTACTAAATACAGGGGCTAAATCGTGATAAATGGAAGGAACACCAGTGAGATCCGTGGGAGGAGGCACGGGTCTGAGGCCGCTGGACGGGGAGTGGGCGGAGCGAAGGCAGTTGGCATGACACGCAACGCTCCAACCCAAAATCCGCCCTGTAGACCAAGAGATGTAGGGATCGTGCCGTTCCAACCACGGTCTTCCTAACACCAGGGGCGCTGTGGGGGCGTGCAAAACCAAGAAACGGATAGCTTCCACGTGATTACCCGAAAGCGTGAGGGTGAGGGAAGCAGTGCTGTGTGTGATCTTACCAAGTGAGCGACCATCTAGGGCTTGGGCTGTGAGGGGTGTGTCTAGGGGGACGAGTGGAATGCCGGCCTGCCGGGCCAGCGAGATGTCCATCAAACACTCGTCCGCCGCCGAATCCAGGAGTGCACCAACAGACAGTGAGTGGTTACCTCAGGTGAGAGTGACCGGAAAAAGGTGGTTGTGCTCCTTCTTGGGCTGGGGCTGAGGAAGGGTCGTCAGGCTCACTAGGACACCCCTCACTAGTGAGCCGGGTCTTTTTGGGCGAGTCGGGCAGGCCTTGATATAGTGGCCCGACCTCCCGCAGTAGAGGCAGAGGTGGCCATGCATCCTCTGCTCCCTAACCTCCAGCGGGAGCCGTGACCGACCCAACTGCATGGGCTCCTCCTCCGGCCTGGATCCAGAAGCCACCCAGGGTTGCGAGGGGGAATGTGAGGGTGGAGAGAGCCCACGGGACGCTGACCCAGGGAAGGCACCGGTAGGACGGACGGGGGTTGGTCTATGGGAGGGGCCAGCGCGCGGTGCGCGTTCCTGGCGCCGCTCCCGCAGCCGTTCGTCCATCTGGAGGGCGAGGGTTACGAGCTCGTTGAAGGAGGCAGGGCGGTCCCGAACGATGAGATCTTTGATGGGCTCGCTCAGCCTCCTCCTGTACGCGCTCTTGAGTGCAGTGTCATCCCACCCACTGTCTGTCGAGAGTATCCTTACCTCAAAGGAATAATCTGCCACCGACCTGGCTCCCTGTTGGATGGAATGGAGGCGGCCGGCAGCGTCCTGCCCGTCAGCTGGGTGGTCGAACACCAGATTGAACTCGCGGCGGAAGGCACCATAGTCCGAGGCGAGCTGCTCGGTATGGCCTACCGCCGCTATGGCCCAGCTGAGGGCTTTGCCGGTGAGGAGGGACATGACAAGGGCTACCTTGGTCTCTCCTGTCCTATACCTAGCTGGCTGGTGTTTGAACAGGAGCTCACACTGACCAAGGAAACCCCTGCACAGCTCGAACTCGCCACCGAAGGCCTTGGGGCAGGGGAGGTTAGGCTCGCACCGGGGGTCCAGTGGGGGAACTCGGAGGAGGGGGAACGTCGGGACCAGAAACGGGGAAACCGGAGGCCGAGCTGGGGGCAGAGACCGAGGCCAGGGCAGGGTGGTCACTCATCCTGGAGACCGCTGTGGAGAGTGCAGCGATCTGCGCGGTGAGGGCATCTAACGCGCTCGTCGCGGCCTGGGAGCCGGACTGAAGATCGCTGATCTCTCCGGTGACACGGGTGAAGGCAGTAGTAAGCTCTGAGCGGAGAGAGGCAAGTTGGCAACTGTGACTTCTTACTACTGCCTCTAGGGGGACAGGGCTCTGGAGCGTCACAGGGACCGTCCGCTCCTTGGGTTTGCCTGGGTCCATAATGGCTTCGACGTTCTGTTATGCTCGCGCACCAGAACCTGACCCGTGTGGCGAAACCCAAGACAGACAGACGCGAGATGACTTCAAAATCTGCAAAGGGGGGTTTTATTGTGGGAGGGGAATGTATGGGGAAAAAAGGCGTTCTGTTAGTGGGATGTGTAAATAAACTATGTGTGGTGTCCCGTGGTTTGCGTGTATAACTATGTGTGAGTTTTTTTAGCCTATGTATGGTGCTGTATGTAAATGACCAGGGGGTGTTGAAAAAATGTGCGTGCACCTGGCGAGAAAGTCCAGTCCGTGATCCAAGAGGGGTTGTCCGAGAAAGTCCAGGTCCGAGATCCGGGAAGTCGAGTCCGAAAGGAGGGGTCCAGATAGAGGGACAAGGGGGGAGATCGCACCTGGTGGGGGAGATCGCACCTGCACCTGGTGCAGTGCAGCGCTCGTCTCCTCCGAGCGCTCGGATGTTTCCGGCACGTCCGAGCTGGGGGAGTGGCTTGAACGTGCCGGGGAGGCAGCTCGGGGCGGTGCAACCACAACACTGGGGAATAAACAGAATGCAAGGAACGCTGGAGGGCTTGTCAGAACTTTACCGCAGGGTTCAGTACGTCGAAGCACTGAGAGACGTTCTGGGAGGCTTCTTGTAGAGGGCTGCCTGATTGCCACAGGTGTGCCTGATGGATGATGGCAAACACCTGGTGCAGTGCAGCGCTCGTCTCCTCAGATCGCGACCCGAGCGCTCGGATGTTTCCGGCACGTCCGAGCTGGGGGAGTGGCTTGAACGTGCCGGGGAGGCAGCTCGGGGCGGTGTAACCACAACAGGTTCCTTTACATTACTTGATGACCACTACAGCAAAGATGCAAAACGTGCAAGAGAAGCTCGCAGGTCTGCCATTGAAAGATTGGTGGACGTCATCACGAAGCTGAAGGGGTCGGACAAACGGCTACTGGTATGATCAGTGTTGTAGTCGAGTCACTGAACCTCGAGTCCGAGTCGAGTCATCAGTGCTCAAGTCCAAGTCGAGTCACGAGTCATGAAAATCAGGACTCGAGTCGGACTCGAGTCCGAGTCCTGGACTCGAGTACTACAACACTGGGTATGATACCAATAATAATAATGCTTGGACATAAAAACAATTCTAATTGCAAAAAAGATGTTGTGGTTACACCGCCCCGAGCTGCCTCCCCGGCACGTTCAAGCCACTCCCCCAGCTCGGACGTGCCGGAAACATCCGAGCGCTCGGCTCGCGCTCTGAGGAGACGAGAGCTGCACTGCACCAGGTGTTTGCCATCATCCATCAGGCACACCTGTGGCAATCAGGCAGCCCTCTACAAGAAGTCTCCCAGAACACCACTCCGGGCTTCGACGTACTGAACCCTGCGGTAAAGTTCTGACAAGCCCTCCAGCGTTCTTTGCATTCTGTTTATTCCCCAGTGTCTTATCTTCGTGTCTCTGTTTCCTCCCAAGACTCTCCCTCCGCGACTTCCACGGCTCCCCGCGTCTCCCTCGTCCCCAGCGACCTTCACGTTTTTCCCCTGACCTCTCCTGCGATCTCCCCTCTTGTCCCTCTACCTGGAATCCCTCCTTTCGGACTCGACTTCCCGGATCTCGGAGCCGGACTTCCTCGGACAACCCCTCATGGATCACGGACTGGACTTTCTCGCCAGGTGCACGCACATTATTTCAACACCTCCTTGTCATTTACATACCGCACCACACATAGGCTAAAAACACTCACACATAGTTATACACGCAAACCACGGGACACCACACATAGTTTATTCACACATCCCACTAACGGAACGTTTTTTGCACCATACATTCCCCTCCCACCATAACACCGCCCTTTTTGGATTTCGAAGTCATCCTGTATCTGTCTGCCTTGGGTTTCGCCACACGGGTCGGGTTTTGGTGCGCGAGCATAACAAAAGATGATCAAAGCCTGATCTTCTGCAGCGCATTTATTTGACATGGTCTTTGTTTCTGTAGGAAATAATCACAGGTGAAGGCAGCTCCAAGTGGCTGGTGAATTTCAGGTCTACGAAACCAGACAGGGTCTTCACCTACCTGGAAGAGGACGACCAAATTGATGAAGCTTTTAAGCACATCAACTTGGTCCTCAAAGGAGCAACAAAATGTGCACCTTATGTCGACAGAGTTCCAGAGAGTCAGCTTCGTGTTGGATGTGCTGATGCCTAAGGTGAGGTTTAACTCCACCATCTAATCTTAGTTACATTGATTTCAACTCAACCATCTGATCTTAGTTACATTGATTTCAATACTTGTCTGTTTATCCAGTCATCAAAGCCTGTATTATAACTGTTAAAGGGCATTCCGCGATTTAGTGAATGGGTTATGCTCGCCCCACCACTAATTTGTATTGTGTTGTAAATATGGGAGCCCTTTTAACTGGAGGTTATCTATCTCTACCAGGCCATTGTCCACGCTCTTGTGGCAGTGGACAACCTCTCTCTAGCTGAGGCAAAGAGAAGATTTAACGCGGGACCATTGTATGATGAAAGGTACAAATGTCTGAAATCAGTCTACCACTTTGTTCCTAACACCCCCTAGCTGTGTTAATATTCATGATACACCATGACTTCTCATGTCCCATCGATTGTATTTCTTCTCTCCTTTTCTCTCTTTTCTTTTCCCAATGTATTCTTTAGTGAAGTGCAAGAATTTAATGATATTATCAAGATGCAGAAGAAGCAGTAGATCGACGCCGAGCATTTATATTTTTGTTTCTATTTTATTTTATTTTTATTTTATTTTATTTATGTTTATTATTATTGTTATTGTAACCGGTTATTTTCTTGCCCGGTGCGGGATTCGAACGGAGTGTACTGCACCACAAGGCGACATCACTAACCGCTCGGCTAAAGGGTCAGACCCGTTAGCTAGGGACTAACGTGTCTTATTAGTAGTTTACATTATTATTATGTAAAACCTCAACCACATTCTGTAAAATGCTGAACCCAATGATAACACTGAAAAATAATAAAATAAATTGCTTAAAAAAGAAAAGAAAAGAAAAAAAGAAATGTGCGTCTGCCTTGGGGGCCCTCCACCCCGGGGACCCCCACCAAGCCCCTGGTCACAGATGTTTACCATGTGAAGATGTCAAATGTTGCGCACAATGTCACATGAATAAAGATTATTGTTATATTTAACCATATTATCAAGAGACAGTGGATCGAGGCCGAGCATAAAGGCAGGGGTGACTTGCATGTGTAAATGTATTGTTTAGTGTGTTAATTTTATTCTTTGACATTAACTAGTTCAACAAGCCTGTTCATTGACCGTTATTCGCATCGCATACGTGAACGTGCTCTTTCACAGTAGCCTTGGTTAAGTTTAGTCTCTTTACACAATACTGAGGTGCTTTGATAACAACATGTACAAATATGTGTACTGGTTTATTTACATGGATAGACAACATGAATGTAATGGTTAGAAATGTGCGTCTGCCTCAGGGGCCCTCCATCCAGCCCACCACCCCGGGGACCCCCACCAAGCCCCTGGTCACAGATGTTTACCATGTGAAGATGTCAAATGTTGCGCACAATGTCACATTAATAAAGATTATTATATTTAACCCAATTTATTGTTTGTACATGCATATTAATCCTTAATAGAGTGGGATATCCCACTGTTATTATGGCTAAAACAAATGGTCTCATTGTCATATGTAGCTTAGACTGTGTGCACAACGGCACTGGTAATTGTAAGATTTGACTTGTATGAGAGGAAATGCCAAATTTCTCAATTGAGTACACATCACATTCGGGATCAGCTTGATAGGTTTTGAAGGTATTTTACGTTTAGACATTGAATACTAAAAGCCTATGTTGACTTAACTACTACTTCACCTGGGCCCTATACTACAAAGTGAGTTGGTGTGTGTTTGTAAGTTTCGGTAGATAGCCCCTTCAGTCTCATTTGTCCCAGCAGTAGATAATGGCAGGTTTTATGGGTGTGTTTAAACTGTGGTTAGATAAGGCACCATGTTATCAGAGCCTGTGTATTGTGCTCACAGTGTTTGCTCAAAGGGGCATCTGTTTGCCATTGAGTCTAGGTTATTTTGCCCTCAATGGGCTTCTGTAAATCTTACCATAATTGTTACACACTCAGGCAGTGACTTTCTGTATCCGATAATAACTGATTAATGAGGGTCGAGTCGTTAGAAAAATAGCCCACGTTCTAACCATCCATAGCAAACGTTAGCTGGCATTCGCTAGTGTTGTTAGACATCTAGCTAACGTAACGCAATTGCTAACATTGTTGGCTAACGTTATCTAGCCAACGTATCGCTATTGTTGTGCCTCCTGCGCATGCTCCTGTCAACTGCGGAGGTGCCTCTTGGGCATGCTCCTGTCAACTGCCTCTTGCGCATGCTCCTGTCAACTGCGGAGGTCACGCGATGGTCCTGTCAACTGCGGGGGGGGCCTCTTGCGGAGGTCCGCCATTTTGTCTGCAGCCAGCTACTCTTGGAACGCGGCGCAGGAGTTAGCGGAAGTCAACGTAACACATTAACATAACGCGGCGGCGCAGGAGTTAGCGGACGTGGAGACGTAACAAGGGCATTTGATCTTACACCACTGGTACATTACCTGTTTTAAAGCACCGCATTACAAATCCAAAGTTATCAAGCAGTACAGGATCATTGTGGTCTGCAACTGTCACAGCACATCCAAAGCAACATTTCAGACCGTCATGACCCGCTCCACATCCTAGCTCATGTTTTATGAGTTTTTCATATTCCCCAGTGTTTCCTGTTTTATTGTGGTATTCACGTGTGTCTCGTTTTCAGATGCCACTTCCTGTCAAGTTTCCCTTCTGTGTGATTACCGGCCCCGCCCTAATGTGTTGCACCTGTGTGTCATCATCTCCCCCATGTGTGTATTTAAGCCATGCGTTTCTCCCTCATGCTGCCAGTTCGTCTTTACTCCGGTGATGAGCCTGACGCCTCTGCCTGAGCTGACTGGTTGCCGTGTAGCGACCCTTTTTGCCCGGTTAAACCTTTTTGGAGCTTTTGCTGCCTGTGTCAGTCTGCTTTGTGGGTCCTTTGTCATTGTGAACCTATAAACTGGCCACATTATGGACTCCGCAGACTCAGCCCGGTTCGTACTGCTCTGCAAGCTAGGACCAGCGACGGCATTGCTAGAAGACAGATGTAAGGATTTGAATTACGATTCACATAAAACACAGGCTTATATTGATAATTACCACAGTTACATCAGATTTATATGGATGCATCAAAGAGTTCAGTAAATAGAGTAGAGTTTATTGTTCCAGAATTTCATATTAAAGTAGGGGGAAAGGATCAATGAGGAAATATCCGTATACACGGCAGAAATGCTTGCAGTATTGTCAGCAGTGCAGTGGATAGAGGAAACGACGAGGAAATGAGGGTAAGGGTTTTGCCTGCTCAGGTAGACAATCCCGCAGCAACAGACTAATTTCACGGTAGCCAAGCTTACCCCGGCAGTGGCATTTCTGATGGAAATTACCGCGCTTCTCGGAGTGAAAGGTTTGGATAAACGTAACGGATTGCTCTTTCTACATCTTTTGCTTAGGGTTCGGGTGGGGTTAGGCTGCTCAGGCTGAGGATCCCACAGAGAATACCACAGCAACAGAGACTAACTTTGCGGTAGCCAAGTTTACCACGGCAATGGCATTTCTGATAGAAAGTATCGAGCTTTTCAGAGTGAAAGGTTTGGATAAAATTAATGGATGGGTTTTTCTACATCTTTTGGTTAGGGAAGGGTATGGTTAGGGAAATAGTTTTATCTGCTCAGGCAGACAATCCCACTTTGATGACCACAGAGACTAACTTTTCGCGAAAGCCAAGCTAACCACGGCAATGGCATATCTGGTGAAAAGTACTGGGCTACTCGGAGTGAAAGGTTTGCATAAAATTAATAGATGGATCTTATTACATCTTTCGGTTGGGGTAGGGTTAGGGTACAGGTTTTATCTGCTCATGCAGACCTTAGTTTCTGTGGGATTGTCTGCATTAGATAAAACCCTAACCAAAAGATGTAGAAAGAGCCATCTGTTAAGTTTATCCAAAACTTCACTCCGAGAAGTTCGGTACTTGACATCAGAAATGCAAGTGCTGTGGTTAGCTAGGCTACCGTGAAGCGTTAGTCTAATTTCCTGTGGTATTATTTGCGGGATTGTCTGCCTGAGCAGATAAACCCCCCAGCCCTAACCTAAAACCCTTACACGAAACGTATCCCAACTTTAACAGAAAGATGCAGAAAAAGCCATCCGTTAATTACATCTAAACATAAAGCTCGGAGATGCTCGGTACTCTCCATCAGAAATGCCATTGCCGTGGTTTGCTTGACTCCCGCTAAGATTTAATCCCACAAAGAACACCATAGCAACAGAGACTGTCTTGGTGGTTGCCAAGCTAACCACGGCAATGGCATTTGTGATGGAAAGTGCCGAGCTTCTGGGTATGAACGTTTTGTGTAAAATTATCGGATGGCTCATTCTACATCTTTCGGTTGGGGTTTTATTTGCTCAGGCAGACAGTCTCTGTTGCTGTGGTATTCTCTGTGGGATTGTCTGCCTTGGCAGATAAAACCCTAACCGGAAGATCCATCCGTTAAGTTTATCAAAAGCTAACCCTAATCGTAACCCTAACCAATAGATGTATAAGACTATACTTTAATGCAGGGGTGTCAAACTCGAGGGTCGCAGTGTCTGTAGGTATTTGTTGCAACCATGCACTACACCACCTGATTTTAAACTAGTTCCTTTCCCTCCTTGATTCAGGAGGTGAACTAATTAGTTAAATCAGGTGGTGTAGTGCACGGTTGCAACAAATACCTGTGGCCCTCGAGGCCAGAGTTTGTCGCCCCTGCTTTAATTAATAATTTCTGTAATTCTTGAGAAATGTGTTGCTAAAGTGTGAGTCCTGCCACCCACGATGATGAGCTGCGGTGGCTCTTGTTGAGCAGGAAGCTAGTACAGAGAAGTGGTTTAATCACAAACTCTGTGCTTTTGGTGTCTGTGCAATGTTCCTTTATGGGGGCATCAAGGAAAGGAGTGGATCAGAGTTAATTTTTTTTAAATGCAGAGCCACTAGCCAATTTTATCAAATCCAAGCCCTAAACCTTAATCCTAACCCTAAAAACACTACACTGCAATTGCAGACAACTTTTTAAAAAAAAAATCAGTTATAATGCCAACAACTTTCCAAGTTTAAAGCAGGATAAACTAATCGAGATAGAAGACAACAGCAGATTGATAGTAAAGAGAAACATTCAAATTGACCCTAACCCATCAAACTCAAACCCCACTTAATCCCACCGAGAATACCATAGCAACAGAGGCTGTCTTGGCAGTTGTCAAGCTAACCACAGCAATGGCATTTCTGATGGAAAGTATGGGTTGGGATAGGTTTAGTATAAGGGTTTTATCTGCTCAGGCAGACAGTCTGTTGCTGTGGGATTGTACTTCTGAGCAGGAAAAACTCTCACCTTAACCCTATGCCAACCCTGACCAAAAGATGTAGAACGAGACATCCGTTAATTTTATTCAAAACGTTCATTCTGAGAAACTCGGTACTTTGCATCAGAAATGTCGTTGTAAGCTTGGCTACTGCTAAGTTGGTCTCTGTTGCTGTGGTATTCTCTATGGGATTAACTCTTAGCGATAGCCAAGTTAACCCCTGCAATAGCATTTCTGATGGAAAGTACTGAGCTTCTCAGATGAAATGTATGGAAGGCTCATCCTATATCTTTCGGTTAGTATTGGGGTAAGGGTTTTATCTGCTCAGGCAGACAGTCTCTGTTGCTGCGGTATTCTCTTTGGGATTGTCTTCCTTAGCAGATAAAGCCCTAACCAAAAGATGTAGAAAGAGCCATCTGCTAAATTTATCCAAAACTTTCACTCTGAGAAGCTTGGTACTTGACATGAGAAATGCCATTGCCGTGGTTAGCTTGGCTACTGCCAAGAGTTAATTCCACAGCAGTAGAGACTAACTTAACGTAACCAGGCTATCAACGGCAATGACATTTCCGATGGAAAGTAATTGAGCTTCTCGGAATGAAAGTTTTGGATAAAATTAACAGCTATCTCGTTCTACATCTTTCGGTCAGGGTTGGCGTAGGGTTATGGTGAGGGTTTTTCCTGCTCAAAAGCACCAGTCCCACAGAGAATACCACAGCAACAGAGACTGTGTGCCTGTGCACATAAAACCCTTATACTAAACCTATCCCAACCCTTAAAAATGTAGAAAGAGCCATCCATTAATTGTATACAAACCTAAAGCTCCAAGACACTCAGTATTTCCCATCAGAAATGCCATTGCCGTGGTTAGCTTGACTCCTGCTAAGAATTAATCCCACAAAGAATACCATAGTAACAGAGACTGTCTTGGCGGTTGCCAAGCTAACCACTGCAGTGGTGTTTCTGATGGAACGTACAGAGCTTCTCGGTGTGAAAGGTTTTGATAAAATTAACGGATAGCTTATTCTACATTTCTCTTAGACTTGGGGTAGAACTAGGGTAAGAGGTTTCTTTTTTTTTTTTTTGCTCAGGCAGCCAGTCTCTGCTGTAGGATTGTCCGCCCTACCAGATCAAACCCCAGCCCTAACCGTAAGATCCATCCGTTAAGCTTATCCAAACGTAATCCTAACCAAAAGCTCAGAAGACTATTTTCAGCGATCATTTCTGCCGTTCTCAACTTGAAATGTGATTCCCGCCAGCCACGATTATGGGCTGTCGTGAATCTTCCTGAGCACAAAGCGGGTACAGAGAAGTTGTTTAATGACAAACTCTGCTTTTATGACCGTTGAGTGCTCCTTTTATGGGAGCTTCGAGGAAGGGGCGCATTCTGAGGGGTTAAAAAGCGGGGAAAATTCAGAAATCCACCAGTTTTATCCAGACCTAAACCCTTAGTCCTTACCCTAAAAACATTAAAGTGCAATAGAAGACAACTTCAAAAAAGAAGCTTATATTGCTCTAAACCCCACCAACAACTTTTCAAGCTTAAAGCAGGGTAAACTAATCAAGATGGCAGACAATGGGAGGTGAATTGTAAAAAAGAAACATCCAAATTTACCCTATCCTTAATTCATCAGACTCTATCCATATCCCTAACTCTAATTCTGGGAGTATCTCCAAGCCAGCACTGGCACTCTGGTGACACGCGCTGGCCCGGGCATTCAACTCTAAACTTTCACTCTGAGAAGCTCAGTATTATCCATCAGAAATGCCATTGCCATGGTTCGCTTGCCTACTGCGAAGAGTTAGTCTCTGTTGCTGTAGTGTTCTTTGTTGGATTGTCTGCCTGAGCAGGTAAAATCCTACCCCAACCCAAAGGTGTGGAAAGATCCGTCAATTAATTTTATCTAAAACTCACTCTGAGAAGCTCGGTGCTTTCCATTATAAATACCATTATCGTGGTTAGCTTGGCTACTGTGAAGAGTTAGTCTCTATTGCTGTGGTATTCTCCTGTAGGATTGTCTTTCGGAGCAGATAAAACCCTTACCCTAATCAAAAGACATAGAGCCACCCATTAAGTTTATCCAAACCTGATCCTACTATCAAATCAATTTTATTTGTATAGCCCAATATTACAAATGTATCTCAGTGGGCTTAACCGCAACACAACATCCTGTCCTTAGACCCTCTCATCGGATAAGGAACAACTCCCTAAAAAACCCCTTTAACAGGGAGGAAAAAATAGGAAGAAACCTCAGGGAGAACAACAGAGGAGGGATCTCTCTCCCAACACGGACAGCGTGCAATGGATGTTGTGTTCACGCAATTTACATAATACAACATTGAAAGAGGTTAACAGAATTTTAATGGACATAAAATTTATGAAGAACGTGATGTGCCATTTCAGGAATCATTTTTGTACTTTTTAACTTGAGATGTTTCTAAAGTGAGTCCTGCCACCCACGATGATGAGCTGTGATGCTTCTTCCTGAGCATAAAGCAGGTATAGAGAAGTGGTTTAATCACAAGCTCTGTGCTTTTGTGGAATGAAGCATGCTCTGAGTGGTAAAATGCAGAGAGCCATCAATTTTATTTAAACCTACCCCTAAAAACAAACTGCCATAGCAGTGAACTTAAAAAAAATCATTTATAATGCTCCAACCCCCACCATCAATTTTTCAAGTTTAAACGGGGTAAACTAATCAAGATACAAGACAGTGGGAGATCAATCGTAAAGAAGAAAAAACATCCAAATTGAGCCTACCATTAACCCATCAAACTCTCTCCATAATCCTAATCCTGAGGGTTTCTCCAAGCCAGCGCTTGGGCACTGTCCACCTGAACAGGTAAAACTTTACTCTAACCCAAACCCTACCGAAACATGTAGAAAGAACCATCCGTTAATTTGATCCAAAACTTTCACTACGAGATGCTTGGTACTCTCCCTCACAAATGACGTTGCTGTGGTTAGTTTGGCGACCGTGAAAAGTTAGTCACTGATTCTGTGGGATTGTCCGCCCGAGCAGATGGTACTTAACCCCAACCGAAACGTAGAAAGACCCTCCTGTAATATTATTCAAAAGTTTTACTCTGAGAAGCTCGGTATTTTCCATCAGAAATGCCATTGCCATGGTGAGCTCTGCTGCTATGAAGAATTAGTCTCTGTTGCTGTGGTATTGTCTGCCTGAGCAGGTAAAACACTTACCCTAAGTCAACCGAAACATGTAGAAAGAGCTGTCTGTTTATTTTCTCTAAAACCATTATGCTGAGAAGCTCGGTACATTTCAGCCTCATTGCCATGGTTAGCTTGGCTACGATGAAGAATTAGTCTCTGTTGCTGTGGGATTGTCTGCCTGAGCAGGTAAAACACTTGTCCTAACCAAACTGAAACTTGTAGAAAGAGCATCTGTTAATATTATCCGAAACTATCACTACAAGAAGCTTGGTAATTTCTATTAGAATTGCCATGGTTAGCTTTGCTACTGCGAAGAGTTAGTCTCGCTGTGGTATTCTCTGTGCGATTGTCTGCCTGAGTTGATAAAACCCTTACCTTAAGCGAAACATGTAGAAAGAGCGATCCGTTGATTTTTATCCAAATTTTTCACTTGTGAAGCTCAGTACTTTACATCGGAAACGCCACTGTCGTGATTAGCTTGGCTACCATGAAGAGTTGGTCTCTGTTGTGGTATCTTCTGTGGGTTTGTCTGCCTGAGCAGAAAAAACCCTTACCATAACCCTACCCTAACCATAGATGTAGAAAGAGCCAACCCTTAGTTTTACTCCGAGAAGCTCTGTGCTTTCCATCTGAAATGCCATTGCCGTGATTACCTTGCCTATCGCGAAGTTATTACCTGTTGCAGTAGTATTCTTTGTAGGATGTTCTGCCTGAGTAGGTAAAACCCTTACCCTATCCCAACCGAAACATGTAGGAAGAGTCATCTGTTAATTTTATCCGAAACTATTAATCCATGAAGCTCTGTACTTTCCATCAGAAATGCCATTGCAGTGGTTGGCTTGGTTACTGCGAAGAGTTGGTCTTGTTGCTGTGGTATTCTCTGTTGAATTGTCTGCCCGAGCAGGTAAAACACTTACCCTAACCTAACTGAAACATGTAGAAAGAGCAATCCGTTAACTTTATCAAAAACCTTCATTCGGAGAAGCTCGGTGCTTTCCATCAGTAATGCCATTGCCATGATTGGCTTGGCTACCATGAGGAGTTGGTCTCTGTTGCTGTGGTAGTCTCTGTGGGATTGTCTGCCTGAGCAGGTAAAATCCTTACCCTAACCAAGCCGAAACGTGTAGAAAAAGCATACACAGTAAAAAATGGAGTGTTAATTTTAACTCGGAGTGTACAAATGGATCCTTTCGGTTCCATTTATACACTCTCAATTAAATTAACACTCAGAATTTTACTGTGTGCGTTTGTTACGGCTTGCCCATCCCGCGCCTGCAGCTCGTCAGGGCTGGGCTTAGTCGTCAGGGCTGGGCTTAAGTTTGCTCGTCTCCCGGAGCCCGTTGCCAGTTCGTGCCGTAACATCCTTGTTGAAGTGGTTACACTTCTCTGTTTATTCTCTCCGAGTTTATCTCAACCCGTGAATTTGCTATTTTCTCCGGAGTTTTTTTCCCTGCAGAATCATCCTGCTGTGTCCGCAATTTGGATTACCTGTGAGATTTTCTCTGTTTGTTGGTGACTACCCGCAAAGCGACTCGCCGGACTCTTTTCGTTGCCGTGTATGTTGTCCCGTTGGACCTTTGTATGAACCGTAAATAAAGTACGCCACTTTCGGCAAACTCTTTCTCTGCTTGGTGTCGTGCGCTTTGGGTCTTCCACAAACCCTAACAGCGTTAATAGTATCTAAAACTCCCACTAGAAGCTTGGTATTTTCCATCAGAAATGCCATGGTTAGTTTGGCTACGGTGAAGCCATATTCTGTGCGATTGCCTGCCTGAGCTTATGAAACGCTTATCCTAAGCAAAACATGTAGAAAGGGCCATCCGTTAATTTTATCAACAACTTTAACTCCCAGAAGCTCAGTACTTCCATCAGAAATGGCACTGCCGTGGTTGGCTTGGCTATCGTGACGAGTTAATTTCTGTTGCTGTGGTATTCTCTGTGCGATTGTTTGCCTGAGCAGATAAAAAGATGTTGCTAACCGAAATGCGTAGATAGAAAACCTGTTAATTTTATCAAAACCTTTTCACTCGAATAAACTCGGTTCTTTCCTTCAGAAATGCTAATGCCGTGGTTGGCTTGGCTACCACGAAGAGTTGGTCTCGGTTGCTGTGGGATTGATTGCCTAAGCAGATAAAGCCCTTATTGTAACTGTACCCTAACCAGAAGCTTAGAAAAAGCCAACCCTTAATTTTATCCAAAAATTTTACTCTTAGATAGCTTGTGTATTGCGAAGGTACTCTCTCTTTAAGTGGCATTCTCTGTAGGATTTTCTGTCTGAGCAGGTAAAACCCTTACCAAACCGAAACATGTAGAAAGAGCATATGTTAATATTATCCGAAACTATCACTCTGAGACGCTCGGTACTTTCCATCAGAAATGCCGAGGTTAGCTTTGCTACCATGAAGTTAGTCTCTGTTGCTGTGGTACTCTGTGGGATTGTCTGCCTGAGCAGGTAAAACCCTAACCAAACCATACATGTAGAAAGAGCATATGTTAATATTATCCAAAACTATCACTCCTAGAAGCTTGGTACTTTCCATCAGAAATGCCATTGCCGTGGTTAGTTTGGCTACTGCGGAGAGTTGGTCTCTGTTGCTGTGGGATTGTCTGCCTGAACAGGTAAAACACTTGGCGTCACCCCAACCAAAAGTTGTAGAAAGAGCCAACCCTTAATTTTATCTAAACGTTTTACTCTGAAAAGCTCTGTACTTTCTATCTGAAATGACTTTGCCATGGATATCTTGGCTACAGCTAAGAGTTATTCTCTGTTGTGGTTTTCTTTTTGTGGGATTGTCTGACTGAGCAGATAAAACCCAAACCCTACCTCAACCGAAATATGTAGAAAGCACTGTCTGTTAATTTTATGCAAAAGTATTACTCTGAGAAGCTCTGTACTTTCCATCAGAAATACCATTGTTGTAGTTAGCTTGGCTGCCATGAAGAGTTGGTCTCTAATTGCTGTGGCATTCTCTGTAGGATTGTCTACCAGAGCAGATTAAAACCCCATACCCTAGCCGAAAGATATAGAGCCACCCGTTAAGTTTAGCCAAACCTTATCCTAATCTTGGGGATAATTTGTTTAGTTCTTATCTTGAGAAATGCTTTTCTAAAGTGAGTCCCGCCACCCACGATGATGAGCTGGGGTGCTTCTTCCTGCGCACGAAGCTGGTACAGAGAAGTAGTTTAATCACACGCGCTATGCTTTTGGTGACCGTTCAGTGTTCCTTTTATGGGAACATCAAGGGAAGGAACATGTTCTGAGTGGTAAAAATGCAGAAATTCATCAATTAATTTTATCTAAAACTTAGTCCTAACCCTAAATAATTAAATTGCAGAAAAGTTCAATTCAACCAAAAAAAAATATTTGTATTGCAAAACCCACCAACAACTCTTCAAGTTTAAAACAGGAAAAACTAATCAAGATACAAGACAACGGGAGATCGATTGTAAAGAATAAACATCCAAATTGACCTTATACTTAACCCATCAAACTCTATCCATATACCTAAACATGGGGGTATCTGTAAGCCAGCACGTGGGTGCTGGCGAAGGCACTCGGTTGACATGCGTTGGCTCTGGCATTCAGCCTGAGCAGGTAAAACCTTTACCCTAACATAAACCCCAACCCAAACTTCTTGAAAGAGCCATCTGTTAATTTTATCCATAACTGTCACTACGATAAGCTCGGTACTTTCCATCAGAAATGCCTTTGCCGTAGATTGGCTACTGCGAAGAGCTAATCTCTGTTGCTGTGGTAATTTCTGTGGTATTTCCTGCCTGAGCAGATAAATCCTTTACCCTAACCAATACATGCAGAAAGAGCCATCCGTTAATTCTATCCAAAACCTTAATTTCGAGAAGCTCTGTACTTTCCATCAGAAATGCCATTGTTGTAGTTTGCTTGGCTACTGCGAAGAGTTACTCTGTTGCTGTGGTATTATTCATAGTTTTCATTCACGTGACTGATGTGGGCAAAACAAAGTTCCAACAGTGGAAACTGTAGAGCAGCAGCACAGACCTGTCCATTTTCCAGCTGTTCAAAGCAACAACTGTTTAGATCGCCTTACGAAAGAAGAAAAACATATATTTTCAGACTACAAGTTTTAGGCTATTGCAATCCATATACAGCACCCGCTGCAGTATTTCAGGTTCTAAAAATTGCAAAGTCCCTGCCGGAGCTCCAATTTGGTGATGTTTACATATACACTGCTCAAAAAAATAAAGGGAACACCTAAAAACACAATATAGACCTCGATGAATGAAATATTTCAGCTGAAAATCTTTATTCATTAGACAGAGGAATGTGTTTAGAGCAAAATAACCTAAGAATGATCAATGGAAATCAAAATCATTAGCCCATTAAGGTCTGGATTCAGAATCATACTCAAAATCAAAGTGGAAAATGAAAACATAGGCTGATCCAACTTCTGTGGAAATTCTTCAAGACGATTCAAAATGAGACTCAGTAGTGTGTGTGTGTGTGTGTGTGTGTGGCCTCCGCGTGTCTGTATGCACTCCCTACAACGTCTGGGCATGCTCCTGATGAGACGACGGATGCTCCTGGGGGATCTCCTCCCAGACCTGGATCAGGGCATCGGTCAACTCCTGGACAGTCTGTGGTGCGACATCGCGTTGTCGGATGGTACGAGACATGATGTCCCAGAGGTGCTCGATTGGATTCAGGTCTGGGGAACGTGCAGGCCAGTCCATAGCATCAATGCCCTCGACATACAGGAACTGCTGACACACTCTGGCCACATGAGGACGAGCATTGTCATGCATGAGCAGGAACCCAGGGCCCACTGCACCAGCATATGGTCTGACAATGGGTTTGAGGATCTCATCCCGGTACCTAATGGCAGTCATGGTACCTCTGGCTAGCACGTAGAGATCTTTTCGGCCCTCCAAGGATATGCCTCCCCAGACCATCACTGACCCACCGCCAAATCGGTCATGCTGGAGGATGTTGCAGGCAGCAGAACGTTCTCCACAGCGTCTCCAGACTCTCTCACGTCTGTCACATGTGTTCAGTGTGAACCTGCTCTCATCTGTGAAGAGCACAGGGCGCCAATGGCGAATCTGCCAACCAAGATGTTCTCTGGCAAAGGTCAATCGGGCTGCACGGTGTTGGGCTGTGAGCACAGGCCCCAATTGTGGACGTCTGGCCCTCATACCATCCTCATGCATTCTGTTTCTCACTGTTTGAGCAGAAACCTGCACATTAGTGGCCTGTTGAAGGTCGTTTTGTAGGGCTCCGGCAGTGCTCCTCCTGTTCCTCCTTGCGCAAAGGACCAGATAGCGGTCCTGCTGCGGGGTTGTTGTCCTCCTGCGGCCCCCTCCACGTCTCCTGGTGTACTGGCCTGTCTCCTGGTACCTCTTCCATGCTCTGGACACTGTGCTGGGAGACACATCAAATCTTCTTGCCACAGCAAGCATTGATGTGCCATCCTGGATGAGCTGCACTACCTGAGTAACTTCTGTAGGTTGCAGATACCGCCTCATGCCACCTCTAGTGGTGAGGGCACTAGCAAAATGAAAAACTAACCAAAGATCGGCCAGAAAAGATGAGGACAGGCAAATGGTCTGTGGCCACCACCTGCAAATCCATTCCTTTTATAGGGGTTGTCTTGCAAATTGTCTAATTTCCACCAGGTGGAAATTAGACAATTTACCAACAGGTGAAATTGATTCACAAATCAGTGTTGCTTCCTAACTGGACAGGTTGATATCTCAAAAGTGTGATTGACTTGGAGCTACATTGCATTGCTTATGTGTTCCCTTTATTTTTTTTGAGCAGTGTATCTTGTGGAGAATCCCTCTCCTTACACTGCCACCAGGATGAAAGCTTGCAAAACTGCAGACAGTTGTATGTATTTTTGTTCTGGATGGATCAATAATGCTGCCGTTTTGGGAAGTATTTTGCCCGCCAGGTGGGCGTATGAATGTGACGTCACGTGAAAACTGGACTATCTGCCTGAGCAGGTAAACGCCCTAACCCAAAACCTACGGCAACACAGAGCCATCTGTTAACTTTATCCCAATCTTTCACTCCCGAGAAGCTCGGTACTTTCCATCAGAAATGTCATTGCCTTTGTTAGCTTGGCTACCATGAAAAGTTAAGTCTTTGTTGCTGTGATATTTTACAATATACCCACCAGCAACAAGCTGCCCTCACTGCACATCCTCAAATAGTGCCTGAACAAATAATCCAATCCGGGACCTACAAATTTTAACAAAAACCAGCGTCCCCTGAACTATTTTTGGGGGATGCTGATTTAGTTTCTCAAGTCATAAAAACTGGATTGTTTGTTCCTGATTTAGTTTCTCAAGTCATAAAGACTGGATTATTTTGTTCTTGGTTTAGTTTGTCAAGTCGTAAAGACTGGATTGTTTGTTCTTGGTTTAGTTTGTCAAGTCAAAGACTGGCTTGTTTTGAAGCCTGGTTTCCGTCTGATGTTTTCTGTACTTGGGACCAAACCGAGGTCCTAAAAAAGATGTGCCCCCCTCCTTTATTTAACAACACTGTGTTCCCCAGCTGTGAGAGAAACCTATATTGGATAGCAAAGTGTGCGTGCATGCGTGTGCACATAACATGGCATATGATAAATATAATGGATAGTTTTCAGTTACTTAACAGTCCTGAATCCAACAAATGACTCCTATTTTTGCCTCTTTCGTTTATATTGACGTGTGATTATTATAGAAGCTTGTTCCCGTTTTGGAATATCAGGAGTGCAGTCAAATTAAGCAGCGTAATAGTTGGCTGCTCTTATTTTCTCACAAATCTTATCAATAACAGTCAGACATGGGCTGGAAAAACTACTTTTGCGTGCACCAACTCAAATATGACACAGCAGCACCCTTTGATGTCGCAATTTTACGGACTTGTTCAGCCAACGTAGGGTCATATCGAGCTAAAAGTTCAATCAGTCCAAGGAAATTTCCATTTCTGGGGTTTCCCAGTTCAGTATTCTTGCCTTTTAATGCCAAATTTTCCTCTGCAAGAAAAAGAATGCAGTCTAACACTCTAGTCAGTATAGTTTTCCAACATGCCTTCTCCGCTGTGATGGCATTTTGAAGTTGACTGTCGATACATTTTCCCAGTCGTAACCGAGATTCTAGTAATTCCTTCCACGCAAGGTGAGCATCTATATGATCGGGTTCTGTCATGTTTTTTTTTTTTAACACTTCTGACAGATGTTGCTATACCCACCAACTAAGCGACTATCGTGTTGTTTGGATCCTCCAAAAAGTTTGCACGCAAAGCAGCAAACTTTGTTTTATTAGAGTACATTAGCCAGTCGCAGTCAACTCATTCCCCGTTTAGTAGTCAGGGCTGGATCATGATGTTAATGGGCACTAGGCCTTGCCTCCGTTTTGGGCCCCACCAACATGAAAAGTAAATGTAATATAACAGACAGCTGGTGAACACGGACGGAGCATGCACAGAGTGCAATCTACTACTACTTTCGGCTGCTCCCGTTAGGGGTCGCCACAGCGGATCATCCGTTTCCATTTCTTCCTGTCTTCTGCGTCTTCCTCTGTCACACCAGCCACCTGCATGTCTTCCCTCACCACATCCATAAACCTCCTCTTTGGCCTTCCTCTTCTCCTCTTCCCTGGCAGCTCCATATTCAGCATCCTTCTCCCAATATACTCGGCATCTCTCCTCCACACATGTCCAAGCCATCTCAATCTTGCCTCTCTTGCTTTGTCCCCAAACCGTCCAACCTGAGCGGTCCCTCTAATATAATCGCTCCTAATCCTGTCCTTCTTCGTTACTCCCAGTGAAAATCTTAGCATCTTCAACTCTGCCACCTCCAGCTCCGCCTCCTGTCTTTTCGTCAGTGCCACTGTCTCCAAACCATATAACATAGCTGGTCTCACAACCATCTTGTAAACTTTCCCTTTAACTCTTGCTGATACCCTTCTGTCGCAAATCACTTCTCCACCCACTCCAACCTGCCTGCACTCTCTACTGCACTCCCCGTTACTTTGGACAGTTGACCCCAAGTATTTAAACTCAAATGCCTTTGTCACCTCTACTCCTTGCATCCTGACCATTCCACTGTCCTCTCTCTCATTCACACATAGGTATTCCGTCTTGCTCCTACTGACTTTCATTCCTCTTCTCTCCAGTGCATACCTCCACCTCTCCAGGCTCTCCTCAACCTGCACCCTACTCTCGCTACAGATCACAATGTCATCCGCGAACATCATCGTCCATGGAGACTCCTGCCTGATCTTGTCCGTCAACCTGTCCATCACCATTGCAAACAAGAAAGGGCTAAGAGCCGATCCTTGATGTAATCCCACCTCCACCTTAAACCCATCTGTCATTCCAACCGCACACCTCACCATTGTCACACTTCCCTCATACGTATCCTGCACCACTCCTACATACTTCTCTGCAACTCCTGACTTCCTCATACAATACCACACCTCCTCTCTCGGCACTCTGTCATAAGCTTTCTCTAAATCTACAAAGACACAATGCAACTCTTTCTGGCCTTCTCTATACTTCTCAATCAACATTCTCAAAGCAAACATCACATCTGTGGTGCTCTTTCGTGGCATGAAACCATACTGCTGCTCGCTGATCGTCACCTCTCCTCTTAACCTAGCTTCTATTACTCTTTCCCAAATCTTCATGCTGTGGCTGATCAACTTTATACCTCTGTAGTTGTTACAGTTCTGCACATCGCCCTTGTTCTTGAAAATCGGTACCAGTATGCTTCTTCTCCACTCCTCAGGCATCCTCTCACTTTCCAGGATTGTGTTAAACAATCTAGTTAAAAACTCCACTGCCATCTCTCCTAAACATCTCCATGCCTCCACAGGTATGTCATCAGGACCAACTGCCTTTCCATTCTTCATCCTCTTCATAGCTGCCCTCACTTCCTCCTTGCTAATCCGCTGAACTTCCTGATTCACTATCCCTACATCATCCAACCTTCTCTCTCTCTCATTTTCTTCATTCATCAGTCCCTCAAAGTATTCCTTCCACCTTCTTAGCACACTCTCCTCACTTGTCAGCACATTTCCATCTCTATCCTTGATCGCCCTAACTTGCTGCACATCCTTTGCAGCTTGGTCCCTCTGTCTAGCCAATCGGTACAAGTCTTTTTCTCCTTCCTTAGTGTCTAATCTGTCATACAACTCACCATATGCCTTTTCCTTTGCCACCTCTCTCTTTGCTTTACGCTGCATCTCCTTGTACTCCAGTCTACTTTCTTCATCTCTCTGACTATCCCACTTCTTCTTTGCCAACCTTTTCCTCTGTACAATTTGCTGTACTTCCTCATTCCACCACCAAGTCTCCTTGTCTTCCTTCCTCTCTCCCATCCCTTTTAGATGGCGCCTTCTACATAAGATATAGTCCACCTGTGTGCACTTTCCTCCACTCTTGTACGTCACCCTGCGTTCCTCCCTCTTCTTGAAATATGTATTCACCACAGCCATTTCCATCCTTTTCACAAAATCGACCACCATCTGTCCTTCCACATTTCTCTTCTTGACTCCATACCTTCCCATCACCTCCTCATCACCTCTGTTCCCTTCACCAACATGTCCATTGAAGTCCGCTCCAATCACCACTCTCTCCTCCTTGGGTACCCTCTCCACCATGTCGTCCAACTCATTCCAGAATTCTTCTTTTTCATCCATCTCACACCCAACTTGCGGGGCATATGCGCTGATAACATTCAGCAATAAACCTTCAATTTCCAGCTTCATACTCATCACTCTGTCTGACACTCTCTTCACCTCCAGCACGCTCTTGACATACTCTTCCTTCAGAATTACCCCTACCCCATTTCTCCTCCCATTCACACCATGGTAGAAGAGTTTGAACCCACCTCCGATACTCCTGGCCTTGCTCCCCTTCCACCTGGTCTCTTGCACACACAGTATGCCTACCTTTCTTCTTTCCATCATGTCAGCCAGCTCTCTCCCTTTACCAGTCATAGTGCCAACATTCAAAGTTCCAACTCTCACCTCCACACGCCTACCCTTCCTCCTCTCTAGCTGCCTCTGGACATGCTTTCCCCCTCTCCTTCTCCTTCGCCCAACAGTAGCATAGTTTCCACCGACACCCTGCTGGTTAACAGTACCGGTGGCGGTCGTTGGTAACCCGGGCCTCGACCGATCCGGTATGTAAGTCTTATTTATGATCCGCATATTTGATTTGGCAAAGATTTTACGCCGGATGCCCTTCCTGACGCAACCCTCCCCATTTGTCCGGGCTTGGGACCGGCACTAAGGATGCACTGGCTTGTGCATCCTCAGTGGCTGGGTTAAATAAGTATTGTTCATTAAAATAAGTATTCAAAAGGCTACAGTTAATACCACATAATGCCCGTTACATTGCTTGTGTGAGGCAACAGGAGGCTACCGAGTGCTGCACTCTTGATTTAATACATCCACCAGAGGGAGGCGGCTTGGGGAAAGGAAATATGAAATATCTCAGATGTTTTGCTGTGTTCAAATGCTGCTGAACGATATGTCATTTAATAAAACGTTATCTTTTTTTAAACCAAAAACCTCTTGACTGTGCCTCATCTATCTGTCGGTGAACTCAAAAATCCCTGCTTAACTTGTTTAAATGCAAATCCGGCATGGCGTTCTGGGAGATGGGTTGTTAGTTAAATTGAAGGATACTACAGTTTAATTTGCGTTTTTGTGGCATAATAATTATTCCTGATTGATATACATATATTTATTAGATGTGTAAGTGTCATAGGAATTGTTTGTTAAAATGCTACTAATATAGTAATAATTTTAAAATGTATTATTCTCCCCATAATTTTGGGGCCTGAGCCTTGTTGGCCTATGCGGAGATCCGGCCCGGTCGGTAGTAAACGAGTACAGTAGGCTTTAGAAAATTTGCCTCTTGCTCTTCTCTGCCCTGAGAAATGGACCATCAGGGCGTTTAACCGGTCTGTTCTCGGTCATCATTTCACGGAATGAGTCACTAACTTGACCGGGCGAAGGCCATTCTGAGGGGTCGGGTAAGGCTTCGCTGATTGCCCTGTTGTGACAGGGGGAGGGGAAAGTGTCTGCTTGCTTGCTGCCTCTATGCTCTCTGCTCCCTCTATAATCAATTATTAAATTATGTGAATTAGCAACTTGCTCAAATGTATATGAACCTAACGTCTGATACTTTACACATGTATTGCATATTAACAACCCTTTGAGAAGCTTTAGCTAAACCTACCTGCCAGCTTCTCTTTCACTAGTCTCAATGGTGGCAGCTTGTCTCTGTCCCTCATTTGCTGGCAAGTCTTTGCTGATCGCCCCGTTGTCACAGGTGACTGTAGTGTCAGCCTGCTTCCTAGCCTGTCTGACCTGCCCCCTCCCTATAATCGATTATGTGAGTTGGCATTTTGCTCAAATGTAAGTTAACCTGACATCTGATACTTGACATGTATCATAGCATATTAAATAACCTTCATCAGCTTTTTAGGTAACTTAAGCCTACCTGCCAGCCTCGTCTCCACTAGCTGTCACTCTCACTGCCAATGCTGGCATCATCAGCTCCCTCTCTGCTCTGTTCCTCGCTGGTGATATTGACAAATGGAGCAAATTATAAACTCTCTAAAAACGCACAATGCAACCATATGTCATGTGACAGTCATATGTTACAATTTGAACTAGTTAGAACAAGCCAATGGTTACTAGCTATCAGCAGAGCATTAAATTTAGCCAACTGTTACACATAAAGCTAACGTAGGCTCTAGCTAGCATTGGCTAACTTAACCTGCTATTTCCTCCTCAGTCCTGGCTGCATTCAGTTAGGCTGTTTATCACCAACAAATGACGTTATTTGAGCTGTAACTACAACAACCCAATATTTATTTTTGCATGAAAACTTTTTTCAAACTAAGTCGGTCGTTAGCTAGCTAATGTTAACTAACTTTAGTCAGCTTGCTTACCCTAATCCTAACCCTAATGTTATTCCCGCCTCAACTTTCTGACTGAACTCAGATGAACTGCTCTGTCTGATCACCCTCCTGTTAATGTGATGTTGGTTTGGTTATCCAGTTTGACAACGATTGTTTTGTTTTTTGTTTGGTATCCTTTCGAGCATATTGTCGCGGTTTTTCTATAGCCCGGATAACTATGGATGGAGGCGGGGACTTTTAGGTGCGACAAACCGGGCTTCACCACCGTTAGCTAGATAGCTGCGCCAATGCTAGGGCTAGCCTGCTAGTTAGCTAGTTAGCCGTGTGCTAATGGGTTAGCAAGCTCACCTCGGGACCAGGGCTGGTGATGGAACAGGGCGGCTGAACTCTAGGCGGGGCGGGAGATGGATGGCTGCTCTCCGGGGTGCGTGTCTCTCTCTCTCTCTGTACTCTGGCTCCGGTGTGACCGGGTGAATGTCTCTCTCAGTCTCTCTGGGGAAGCTCTCGGGGGTAGTCAGCTAGCTACAGGTACCGAGGCAGTCTGCTGCTAACACTACCACTGCTAGCCACCGTATCTACTGTCTAGCCCAGGATACGCTAGGTTTCCCTTCTCTATCCCACGCTAAGGTGACAGTCTACGATATGGTTACTAAACAGTTCTGGCGCTTTGTCTCTCCCGCGGTGTCTAATATAGTTGCGTCTGTGACAGCGCGAGCTAACCTGTGATTGGTCCTCTAGCTGCACGAGCCCAGTGCAACATTCCAAGTACATCCCCAGGCATTTCCCACTACACTGCCCCCCTCCAGCACTGTTGAGTCCCTTCAACATAAATGAACAACAGACTACAAAGATCAGTCTGATTAATCTAACACGATAAACGGGACAGAACACCCGCGAAATGAACTAGGCCCGGAACAAAGGGCGTCAAACAAATGTGGGTGGTCGCTATCATACTGGACTCTTGTGACTAGCCTAGTAACCCCCAAGTCAACTAGTCACGTCCGTCAAAGTTAGTCTAGAAGCCAGGCGGGCCTCCGGACTGGCCGGCCCCGTCTGGTGGTGTACGAGAGATGGGACTCAGCGGCATCGGCTTCGTCTCCTTCTGGGTCAGGGGCGTTGGACTGCCCGCCCGGGGCACAGGCTGCTGTCCCACGACGTTGGGTGATTGTCGACTCGCCTGAAGAGTAGCTGGCAGCAGTGTGTTGGAGCGGCTGGAACCGAGCCGGGGAGCCTGGTGTGCTGGGTCCTCCATCGTCGTTTGCGTGGAACAGGTCCTCCAGCCGGAGATCAAGGTCTTCATCGATCTCCTCCTGCTCTGTCACTCCTTCGTACTCCTCTGTTCTCTGCGCCCCCGGCTCCTCCATGTCAGCAGCGGGAGGACCTCCTTCAGGTGTTTCCTGCGGCCCTATGGCTGGTGCTGGAGCAGACAACCGAGCATGGCACCTGTCATCTGTGCCCCAGATCTTCACCAGGCAGTCATCTGAGCCCGTGAAAATGCGTCGCCCGGTGCGGTCGAAGGTGACACAGTAGACAGAGGAGAGATGTCCCAGAATCCTCTTGTGCATCTTCATGTGCTGGTAGACAGCTGTAGGCAGTAGCTGGCGTAGACGGTAGGAGCCATTGAGCCGACGCCCATTGCTCGTCTCCACGATATTGGGTGGACTCCCATAGATAATAGGAGGCTCTGGGGGTCGTCCACAGTGCAGAGCAGCCAGCGCTGAGCCCTTCGACACAACATGCTTGCAGCTCTTGTTGGTACGCAGGAGGTTCTGCCTGCCGGCTCCCAGGATGCTGTGGAGACCAGGCACGCTGGCAGGAACCTCTTTCTCCAGCAGTGGACATACTCTAGAACACACTTGGAGTAGGTGGTCTGGGCTGATGTGCCTGTGCAACTTCACCTTGTTAATGTTGTCGATGCCACTGGCCAGGGTCTTGAGCTCGGGGGTGCTCATGCTGTCTCCTACCGGCGGAGGACTTGGAGAGCTATCGCGACGCCGCTCGTCTTCCCATGCTACTCGCCGGATTCTCCCTTTTCCTTCAACCTCTCGCCCCAGCATCGCTCCAAAGTCATACTCGCGTGCCTCAACCTTACTGATTGCTTCAGCTAGTGTTTTGGGTTCTGCCCCCAGGACTTCATACGCGATGTTTTGGTTCTTCAGCCCGCGCAGAAAGGCTTCTGCAGCGTAGGCCTCCTGCAGTGTAACACCAACCTGCGGGTATGCCAGTGTGACAAGTCTCCTCACTTCCTCGCCAAACTCATAGAGGGTCATCTCTCTGGCCTGCTTAACCTCGCTGAGTTTACGGCGCGCCGTTCCCTCAGGCAGCTCTTTACCGTAGCGGCGGCGTAACTGGGTGATGAGCGCGTGGTAGTCATCTTTTATCGGAGCCGGCTGCGCGATGACAAAAGACATAGCGTTGTCCCTCAGTCGGAGATACAAGGCGTCCAAACAGGTCTCGTCGGTCCAGCCCCTCTTTCTCGCCATCCGTTCGAATGGTCCAACGAAACTATCCCAGTCGCCCTTACCATCAAAAGTGGCGAGGAGCTTGATGTCATTTTCGTGTCCTCGGTCGGGACCTTGTGAGCTTCGGTTGCCGCTCCGACTTTGAAGGTCTCCTGTCTGGCTCTGTTGACCTCTAGAGGAACCTGCCTGCCCTCCAACGCTGTCATCCAGCAGGTTTCGGCCGCCGTTGCTGTCCAGGGACATTTGGCCACCCTGCATCCCGTCGGGGGGTGGTACTGCAGTCGCTCCATTTTTTCCACCATGACCGATCGGAGTGCTGGTAAGTGGTGCGGGCTCACTGGGTCCATTTCCTGTATAGCGCAGGGCTGCTGGGGCCGCTTTGCTGCTCGGCCTGGCTGGCGTCTCCTCGTTGCGCCGGTCGCTCAAGTTAGCCACTGCGGCCATAGCTGCTGGCAACAGGTGATCAGCGCCGTCTCGCTGTCTGGCCCCTGGGTTCTCCCGGGCCGGGGTGAACTGCGAGAGTAGGCTCATGTCTTGCACCGTTCTGCTAGTTCGTTCTCCGAGCACAGCCCCTGCCGACCCTACACCACTATCGCTTTGAGGGCTACTAGGAGAAACCCCTTGCTTCACTACTTGAGCGACGGGCGACAAACCGGGAGGCTCACCTTGGATATCTGAACGATGACGGGCCCAATTGGTGCGCTGAATGGGAGGTGTGGGGGGACGAGATCGCTTAGCCACCGCTTCCGCTAGTCCATTGATACGCGCTGTGAGGGCCTCCATCTGCATCTCTATCTGGCGTTGCATCTTAACCTGGGTCTGGCGTTCCATGTTTTCCATCTGGCGTTGCATCTGAACCTGGGTCTGGTTCATGGTTTCCATCTGCGCCAGGAGGAGCTTCATCCAGGCGTGCTCTCCGGGGTCTTCTGTCCCCACACCAGCACCATCCAGACTCAACTCAGACTGTTCTTTTACATTTTCTTTGTCCTGTGACATTTTTATTTTTCCACTGATTTACGTGACTACTGAAGAAATTACAGTGCTTCACAAAATGGCTGACTCACTCAGTTGCTAGCTAGCTAAAGCGATGCCGCCAAAAAGCTGCTAAATGCTGCTTTGAAGTGCTGCAGAATGTCAATGCTAATTAGCTAGCGCCACTGGACGTCCTTTTGTGCACTTTCAGGGTGAAACTCGGTGAAAAACAATATCCTCACAGTGTGAATGGCGTTGAGAAACTAATGAGTCTTTTTATTCACTTTTTCGTTTGGGTTCCACTTCATAAAGAAGTTTCTTATTCACTTTTTTCGTTGGGGTTCTACTTCACGAAGAAGTACAAAATGGCTTCTTGCTAGCTGGGTTAGCTCACAGTGTGCAGGCTGAATTATGCCGCCATGTGACCGGGGCAGGATCCTCCGGTGTTGAGATTATGGCGAATCCCAACCTTTTATCCCACTTCTGACACCACTTGTCGCGGTTTTTCTATAGCCCGGATAACTATGGATGGAGGCGGGGACTTTTAGGTGCGACAAACCGGGCTTCACCACCGTTAGCTAGATAGCTGCGCCAATGCTAGGGCTAGCCTGCTAGTTAGCCGTGTGCTAATGGGTTAGCAAGCTCACCTTGGGACCAGGGCTGGTGATGGAACAGGGTGGCTGGGCTCTAGGCGGGGCGGGAGATGGATGGCTGCTCTCCGGGGTGCGTGTCTGTCTCTCTCTCTGTACTCTGGCTCCGGTGTGACCGGGTGAATGTCTCTCTGTCTCTCTGGGGAAGCTCTCGGGGGTAGTCAGCTAGCTACAGGTACCGAGGCAGTCTGCTGCTAACACTACCACTGCTAGCCACCGTATCTACTGTCTAGCCCAGGATACGCTAGGTTTCCCTGCTCTATCCCACGCTAAGGTGACAGTCTACGATATGGTTACTAAACAGTTCTGGCGCTTTGTCTCTCCCGCGGTGTCTAATATAGTTGCGTCTGTGACAGCGCGAGCTAACCTGTGATTGGTCCTCTAGCTGCACGAGCCCAGTGCAACATTCCAAGTACATCCCCAGGCATTTCCCACTACAATATCAATAGCTCCGATAACGACGGGCGCGGCAAAACATCGGTACACAGAAGAGCCACTCATATCTATGGCTCTGTTGGCGACGGGCGTTGGTAAACATCGGATCACAAAGAGCCACGCATATCAATAGCTCTGACAACGACTCCAAGAGGATAAATTCTGAGTCTCATCAGCAGCCAGTCAGACTAGCTTGGTCTAGTCAGAAAGGCACGAACGGAAGAAGCCTCTTGGATGAGAGGCTTAACGTCTTCACAGATATATACCAAGTCCAGTTGCACTTGATTCAACTCCTGTGGATAACCATGACCTGGATGAATCAGAACATTCACCGACATGGTTTTTTGAGTTATTTATGGTTTTTAGTCTTATTTTTATTATTTTAACTATGCTGGTGTGTCCTTTAATAGCACTTTTTTATTTTAGCACTTACTCCTCCTCCAGCTTCTAGATTTTACCTTATTATTTAACCTAAAAACTTATATTTTAACCCTGGGTGGCCTTCTCGTCCAGGGATCCGTGCAGCTTCTCTTTTAATCTAACCCCATTTGACCGCTCCTTCCTCTGCCCTTGTACTCTGTCTGGGGATTGAACCCTTGTTCCTGGCGGGAGGGACCGCAGCCTTCTCCATCATACCATCCCTCAGATCAGTAGGCCAGTGCTAAAGAAATATAATTTATAACCCCAACTTACCCAAAACCTAACCCAGCCCATGCCACTGATCTAAATCCGCTATTTCAATCACAACCTACAACACACACAAAAAAAAAGCCCCGACCCCATGGACAGTTTTGACTCCTCTGCCTGGGGCCATTGGGATTCAAACTGGCACCCTCGTGTCGGGAGCGCCCGGCCGACCCAAGTGAGCTACACACTCTCATCCATAGCAGTAGCCTCCAGACATCATACGGATCTACACTCGCCACCCAGAATAGCCAATCAGATTTCTAAAACTAGTTTCCCTCCAAAAATTAAGTGCACACCCAATCAGAACACACCACCACACCATTTCATGACCACAGGATAGGATGATGGACTCTTGGGGGAGGGACTAATCCTCCCTCCCCCAACGGTCAAATGTTGGCTGTTCTCAGTATCCCCTGAGGAAGCAGCAAGACTGCGAAATGTCAGGATCTGATCATCTGCTCTTCGCCGCAGCCGCCCGAATAGCCAGTGCCGAACGGAGGATCGGCCCCGGGAAAATCATCCATCCACTCCCGGACAGCCGAGATCGGAACCACCCAGCAAAAAAACAACCGTCTGCGGCAACAAGCCAGTGCCGAACTGGGCCCCGGCCCCGGGAAAATCATCCATCCACTCCCGGACAGCCGAGATCAGAACCCCCCAGCAAAACAACCATCTGCGGCAATAAGGTAAGAGTCCTCCACCACCATGGCCCCCGGCAGACATCTCGGACAACCTGTCGGGGACTGAGCGCAGGGCCCTAACCGAACTTACCCGCAACCCCAATATCATCAAACCAGCAGATAAAGGCTCTAAAATAGTTACCATGGCTCGCCACCAATATCTCATGGAAGCCAATACCAGGGGTGTCAAACTCCAGGCCTCGAGGGCCGCAGTGTCTGCAGGTATTTGTTGCAACCATGCACTACACCACCTGATTAAACTAGTTGCTTTCCCTCCTTGATCCAGGAGGTGAGCTAATTAGTGAAATCAGGTGGTGTAGTGCATGGTTGCAACAAATACCTGTAGACATTGCGGCCCTCGAGGCCTGGAGTTTGACACCCCCTGCAATAGACAACTCAATAACAACACATACTATAAACTACTGGACTACTCAATTCAACCACCAACCCAAAGCAAAGTTATGACCATTGTTCAAAAATTACACAACAAAAAGTACATCACAGCTAAACAAAAAGACTATCTATTCGGACCGGACAATCCACGACCCCGTTATTTTTACCTACTTCCCAAAATACACAAACAACCACAAACCTGGACTATCCCCTTTTGAGGTCCCTCCCGGAAGACCGATTGTCTCATTGCAACAGCGCCACCTATCGCGTCTCACAATACATTGACCACTTTTTGGGGCCCCTCTCCACCCAACACTCCAGTTACATTAGAGATACATGCCACTTTATAGAAATCATCGGACCCATGGCAGTCCCCAACCAATCGTATCTCTTCACAACAGACATTGACAGCCTCTACACAAACATCAACACCCAATTAGGCCTAAAAATATTCAGAAATATATTCAATAGTAACCCAGAACAGACCAGATGAAGAACTGCTACAACTAATAGAACTTTGCCTCAACAACAACGACTTTCTTTTTAATAATCAATATTACCTCCAGGTCAATGGGACAGCCATGGGTCAGAGATTTGCCTCCTCCTACGCCAACCTTTATATGAGCGAGTGGGAGCGAGAAGTCTTGGCCAAATGCCCCCTACAACCGTCCCTCTACCTCAGATATCTGGATGACATTTTTGGTATTGGGCCCCATGACATCTCACACTTTCCTGAATTTATCAATATTCTTAATAACCACCACCCTTCTATCAAAGTCAAACACACCATAGACTCAAAACACATCAACTTCCTGGACACTACAGTTTTTTTAGGCCATACAACACATAAAACACGACAGACTAAAGTTTACTTCAAACCTGCTGATACACACGCCTTACTCCATAGATGCAGCGATCACCCCAAACACACATTCAAAGGAATTATCAAATCACAACTCATCCGTTTCTACCGCATTTGCTCCGACGTTACAGACTTTCACGACCGCCACCAAAATTCTATTTCACAACCTCCGGTCCAGAGGCTATTCTAAACGTTTCCTCCGCTCCATCAAAAACACCACCCTGGCATCTCTCGCTCCCGCTCGCTCATCTTACCCTTTTTCTCCAGGTACGTGGGTCTGTAAAGTAAATAATGTTTCGAAATTGTGAAAAAACGCATGGTTGAAAAACTTATTTTAAGGCTCTGAGTCTTTGCAGACATGTACAACAAGTATTTTTAAATTATAACGTTTTTAATAAAATCATGATTCTCTTGAGGAGAAAATGCGTTTAAAGCAATAAAAACGACTCCCTTCCTAATCTTATGTCACAATTTCTAATCATCTAATTTCTGAAGCGTTAGATGATTAGAAAATGTGAAATGGTTGGAAATTGTGAAAGAACAAGATTAAATAACATTCACTGCTTAAGACTGTTATAGACACTGATATTCACCGCTATAGACCAAGCTACAAAAGTAAATTAATGTACAACAGGTATTTTTAAGTTACAACGTTTTTAATGAAATCATGTTTCTCTTGAGGAGAAAATGCGTTGGGGTTAAGTCAATGGCAGCTAATGTTCCCTCAGTTCGGCTCCTTCGCGTCATAGGGTTCGGGTTCTAGTTAGGATTAAGTCAATGGCAGCTAATAATGTTCCCTCAGTTCGGCTCCATCGCATAATCAGGTTATGATTTAGTCAATGGCAGCTAATAATGTTCCCTCAGTTCAGCTCCATCGGGTGCTAGTTAAGTCAATGGCAGCTAATAATGTTCCCTCAGTTCGACTCCATCGGGTTAAGGTTAAGTCAATGGCAGCTAATAATGTTCTCTCAGTTGGGCTCCATCGCATCATCGGGTTCGGGTTTTAGTTAGGGTTAAGTCAATGGCAGTTGGGCTCCATCGCATCATCGGGTTCGGGTTAAGTCAATGGCAGTTGGGCTCCATCGCATCATCGAGTTAGGGTTAAGTCAAAGGCAGCTAATGTTCCCTCAGTTGGGCTCCATCGCATCATCAAGTTCGGATTCTAGTTGGGGTTAAGTCAATGGCAGCTACTAAAGTTTCCTCAGTTCGGCTACATCGCATCATCGGGTTGGGACTGGGGTTCTAGTTAGGGTTCGGTTTCGGGTCAGCCATTTTTCTCCCGCCATTTTGTTGTTGCTGTGGTTTTCTAGGTTTGGGTGAGGGTCGGGGTTAGGGTGGGTTAGTGACAGGGTTGGTTACGGTGGGTTAGGGTTCAGGGTGTCAATTAATGACTTGGGTTGCACTGGCCGAGGGTGTCTGAACTACCCCCCAATGGGTAAAGATGGTTGATTGACTTGGAATGGCGGTTGTGTCCGTAGCGTGGCAAGACTGTCTAGCTCAGTCCGCTAGGCCCAGACACGGTAGACCAGGGCTCAAGTCCCGCTCCAGGCACCCCAGTCCACCCACCATTTATTTTTATCTTACGGGTCTAGGGATCCACCTCGGTTTGGTTTGCACAGGCCTCCCGTAAGGAGAGCCGCCTTGGATGGGGGCAAGCATACATGCACACAAACTGCTGTCGCCATAAATGCATTTGTATACATGCACATATAATGCAGACACAAGCGCACACGCCCATATACATACACACACACACACTAACAACCACATACATACATATATGTACATACATCCACATACACACACACACACATATATATATATGTATATATATATATGTGTGTGTGTGTGTGTGTGTGTGTGTGTGTGTGTGTGTATATACCTACACACACACACACGTATATATATATATATGTGTGTGTGTGTGTGTGTGTGTGTGTGTGTGTGTGTGTGTGTGTGTGTGTGTATATACCTACTTACACATGCACACTCCCACACAGCCATAAATTTACACTTATAAATCTATAAATAATTAAGAAACAGAGGGGTCAGGATGGCAGGTAAGTGCTCATATCAATAAGTGCTTGAAAACAAGTGCCACACAAACAATCAAATGCATCAAACCAAGGGTTGGTAAAAAAATATTGAATTTTTTTATTAAAAAACCGTGCCATAAAATAGCCTGGCTCCTGACGCTCTGTTCTAAAATCCTGCATTCATAATAACATTCATATCATAGTAAAAAGGAGTAATTTTGGTTACATGGCGGCCCTCCAGTCATAAAAGGAGTAGATTCAAGGGAGGATAGATAAATGGGTAATAAATTGGGGAAAGGGAAAAAAAAATTGTGTGTGTGTTTGTATATATGTATATGTATATATAGGTAAATAAACACACAATAGAGTTAAAAAGGAGGGAGAGCTGTCCAACAAGTCTATGGTGTGGGGTCCAGGACGACCACACCGGGGGCCGGCACAATTAATCATCATTGAGGCCTCCCGGCGTGGTCGTCCCGAGCTTGTGGATCCACTGTTTTTGGGCTCTCTTCCTCTGCCCCACGGTCCAGTGATCGTTATTTCAAGGCCAGAGATGATGAGGTGGGTGGAGGGGTGCGTTTGGAAGTGTTTGACTAGGGGGGTCCGAAGTTTGCCTTCCCCTATGTTGCGCATGTGTTGTGAGAGTCGGGTGTGAATAGAATGTTGAGTTTCTCCAATATAGTGTTTATTACAGAGGGTGCATGTAATGATGTAGATGACGTTTGTGGTTAGGGTTAGGGTTTAGCGTTAGGGTTAGGTTTTGGGTAAGGGTTGGGGTTGTGGGTTATAAATTATATTTATTTAGCACTGGCCTACTGATCTGAGGGATGGTGTGATGGAGAAGGCTGCGGTCCCTCCCGCCGGTGACGAAGGTTCAATCCCCAGACAGAGTACAAGGGCAGAGGAAGGAGCGGTTCAATAGAGTTAGATTAAAAAGGGGGAGCTGCACGGATCCCTGGACGAGATGGCCCTCCCGGGTAAAATTATTAGTTTTAAAGTTAAATACTAGAGTAAAATCTAAAAACTGGAGGAGGAGTAAGTGCTTGGTGTAAAATTATAAGTGCTAAAAATTAAGATAAAAAAGTGCTATTGTAAGACAAACTAACATAGTAAAAATAACCACAATAAATAAGAGTAAAAATAAAATAAGTCAAAAAGCCATGTGTTAAGTGCTCTAATAAAACCACAGCAACCAAAAATAAGTTATCCCCTCCAACCAGTCTAATAAAATAACCTAAAATTTTATGAATAAGACACAATAAATAACAGTTAATTAAAAGGGTGAATCGATGAATGAATATATAAATAAATAAATAATTATGGGGTTGTAATCTTGCACCAAGATTTAGACAAGATTAAGATCTTAAGAAAGGGGGATCAGTGCAGCCAGATAACATGCTGGGTGTTGAGACTGTAATATGGCAAAGTTGTGTTTGATTGTACCATGAAGTGCTGTAATCTTATGTGAAAAGGTGGAAACAAGGGGTATGAGTTGTGGTGGGTTATGGTATATTCTGTGTGTGTGTGTGTGTGTGTGTGTGTGTGTGTGTGTGTGGTGGGCCTGAGCCGCCTCCATCCTCAAGGGGTTGGGGGTTGGGATACAAACCTTGGTTCAGGTGGGGGTTGGGATTAGGCATGGGGGTTAGGGTTGGGGTTCAGGGTGTCAATAAATTACTTAGTCTGCACTGGCCTACGGTGTCTGAACTAGT
The DNA here is from genome assembly GCF_029633865.1 of Lampris incognitus. Taxonomy (NCBI): domain Eukaryota; kingdom Metazoa; phylum Chordata; class Actinopteri; order Lampriformes; family Lampridae; genus Lampris; species Lampris incognitus. The sequence continues at coordinate 1,788,826 of NW_026611338.1, forward strand.
GCCCCCAATGGGTTAGTGTTAGGGGATTAGGGTTTATGGGGTTAGGGTTGGGTTGGGGTTCAGGGTGTCAATAAATGACTTAGTTTGCACTGGCCTACAGTATCAACGAGTCCCCCCAATGGGTAAAGATGGTTGAGCACATATACATAGAAACACACACACACATATATGCATACATATATCTAAATATACTCGCAGATGCATGGATATGACCAAACAGGGGCCGGCATAATTAATCATCATTATTGAGGCGTCCCGGTGAGGTCGTCCCGAGCTTGTGGATCCACTGTTTTTTGGCTCTCTTCCTCTGCCCCACGGTCCAGTGATCGTTATTTTCAAGGCCAGAGATGATGAGGTGGGTGGAGGGGTGCGTTTGGAAGTGTGTGTGATTAGGGGGGTCCGAAGTTTGTCTTCCCCAATGTTGCGCATGTGTTGAGAGTCGGGTGTGAATAGAGTGTTGAGATTCTCCAATATAGTGTTTATTGCAGAGGGTGCATGTAATGATGTAGATGACGTTTGTGGTGTTGGAGAATGAGCCTAAGGTGGGCATAGCTGTGTTGGTGTGTGGGTTGTGGATGTATTTTCTTTATCTGTAGTGGTGACTGTACTGTGGTTGTGGTATGGATCTGAGAATTGGGATTTGACAAGTATGTTGTGGAGGCTCTTGTTCTTTCTGTAAGCTGAGATGATTTTGTTGTTGTGGAAAGCCAGGTGCTGAGACTGTAAACTGGAGAAATTGTTCTTTATGGCATGGTGGAGACCGGTTATTTTATGTGAAAAGGTGGAGATGAGAGGTATGAGATGCAGCGGTGGGGTATGGTTGAGGTGTGAATTAATTATGGCGGTGTGTTGTGGGTCCGAGCTTCCTCTCGCTACAGGGGGGTTGGGATACAGACCCTCATTCGGGTAGGGGGAGGAGTTAGGTTTAGGGTAAGGACCGGGGTTGGGGTTAGGGTTAGGATAAGGATGGGGTTGGGGGTCAGGGCAGTGGTTAAGATCAGGGTGAGGGTGGGAGGGGATGTCAGGATTGGGGTTTAGAGGATCCAGACCTTGGTTCAGGTAGGGGGAAGGGGGTGGAGGCAGCTCGGATCTGGGAACCTGGGCTGGTGGGGGGAGGTGAGCGAATGGGAACGAGAGAAGCCAAGGTGTTATTTTTAATGGTGCGGAGGAAGCGTTTGGAATAGCCTCGTTTACGGAGGCTTATGAATAGGATATTGGTGGCTGAGTGAAAATCTGAGATGTCTGAGCAAATGCGATGGAAACGGATGAGTTGTGATTTGACTATGCCTTTGAAAGTGTGTCTTGGATGGTAACTATATTTATGTAATAATGAGTGTGTGTCCGTTGGTTTGAAATAAACTTTGGTCTGGAGTGTTTTCTGTGTAGTGTTGAGTGGCCTGAAATAAACTGTAGTGTCGAGGAAGTTGACTTTGTTCTGATTCTATGATATGTTTGATTTTGATGGAGGGGTGATGATTATTAAGAATATGGATGAAGTCTGAGAATTTTGTCAGGTCATGTGGCCAGATTCCAAAAATATCGTCTGAAAAGCGGAGGTAGAGGGTGGGTTTTAGGGGGCATTTATCTGAGGCCTCTCGCTCCCATTCACTCATGTATAGGATGGTGCGAATCTTTTTTTTTGTGTTGTGTGTGTGTGTGGGGTGGAATGGAGTGGGGAAAGGGAATGAATACAGGTGGGACCTGATATGGTGAGACAATGTGGAGGTAGTTTCTACGTGAGGTTTCCGGATGATCTGAATTGCAAGGGGGAGTCCAGATCCGTGGCACTGGCTGGATTAGGGGTTCAGGGTGTCAATAATTGACTTTGTTTGCACTGGCCTACGGTGTCTGAACTAGTCCCCCCAATGGGTAAAGATGGTTGCTCGCAGATGCATGGACATGACCAAACAGGGGCCGGCATAATTGATCATCATTATTGAGGCCTCCCGGTGCGGTCGTCCAGAGCTTGTGGATCCACTGTTTTTCAGCTCTCTTCCTCTGCCCCACGGTCCAGTGATCGTTATTTTCAAGGCCAGAGATGATGAGGTGGGAGGAGGGGTGCGTTTGAAAGTGTGTGATTAGGGGGGTCCGACGTTTGCCTTCCCCGATGTTGTGCATGTGTTGTGAGAGTTGGGTGTGAATAGAGTGTTGAGTTTCCCCAATGTAGTGTTTATCGCAGAGGGTGCATGTCATGATGTAGACGACGTTTGTGGTGTTGATGGAGAATGAGCCCAAGGTGGGCATAGCTGTGTTGGTGTGTGTGTGTTGGGTTAGGTTTGGGTTCGGGTTTGGGCTTTGGGTTATGAGGGTTAGGGTTAGGGGGGTTAGGGTTAGGGGGTTAAGGGTTAAAGGGTTAGGGTTAGGGGTTAGGGTTAGGGTGGTTAGGGTTAGGGTGGTTAGGGTTTAGGGTTAGGGGTTATCATTGATACTCAGGTGCGCTGGCCTAAAGGTCTGAGGGGGTAGCATGGGCAAGCCGTGGTCGGAAAAGACCGTGAGATTGGTCGGGTTAGACATCAGGGGTCGGGCAGTGAATGTGAGCAGGGCAGGTCGGGCTAGACCTTAACACAGGGAGGGCGGTCTATAATGTAGCCCATTTTCGCGACGTTTCGGTATCTTCTTACCTTCTTCAGGCTTGGGTTAGACCTTTCGTGATTGGGCGTAAAAATAAAAAAATAATATAATTGTCCTTCAAGAAAAATAGCCAACATTAGTCCAACTCAACGAACAGCGGGTGAAATAGCTCTCTGCCGGACTCCGTCGAAAAGAGCAATCAGAGCTCCGGCTCAAACCATAAAATGGACACCATTTCCGGTAGGTGGGCACTTCCTATGAAAATGGTGGCGTCCCCCGCTGCCCATGTCATAGCAGGGAGGGACGCCACAGGAAGGAGGAGGGGGGATGGGGGAGAAAAAACCGTGTGTTTTTTCTCCTCAATTGGAAGAAACCGAAAGAGAGAGAAAAAGAAAGAAATAAAAATAATTAAAAAAAGGGGGGGATCTAATGCCGGACGGTGAGCATGGGCGAATGTGGACAGCTGGACAGTGAACATCGGCAAAAAAGGGGGGTGAAACCCGTCGGCTTAGTCGAGGTTTAGACTGGTCAAGCTCAACCGTCAATGGGCCCGGATTAGGGCTGGTCGTCGGTTTGACGGTAAGATCGGTCGAGCCGGACCGTCCATGGGTTAAGGTTAGGGCCACGGCTAGGGTGAGGTTTAGGTTGGTCCAGTTCGACCGTGAATGGGCCCGGATTAGGGCCGGACGGTAAGACCGGTCTAGCTGGACCGTCCATGGGTTAAGTTTAGGGCCTTAGCCTGGGTTAGGCTTTCAGATTAAGTTCAGAATGGTCAAGTTAGGGTTAGGGTCAGGGTTGGGTTAGGGTTGGGGTTTGGGGTGTCGGTAATTGACTTCATGTGCACTGGCCTACGGTGTCTGAACTAGTCCCCCCAATGGATAAAGATGGTTGTTGGCGGATGCATGGACATGAGCAAACAGGGGCCGGCGTAATTAACCATCATCATTGAGGCCTCCCGGTGCGGTCGTCCGGAGCTTGTGGATCCACTGTTTTTCAGCTCTCTTCCTCTGCCCCACGGTCCAGTGATCGTTGTTTTCAAGGCCAGAGATGATGAGGTGGGAGGACGGGTGCGTTTGGAAGTGTGCGATTAGGGGGGTACGAAGTTTGCCTTCCCTGATGTTGTGTATGTGTTGTGAGAGTCTTGTATGTATAGAGTGTCGGGTTTCCCCAATGTAGTGTTTATCGCAGAGGGTGCATGTGATGATGTAAACGACGTTTGTGGTGTTGACGGAGAATGAGCCCAAGGTGGGCATAGCTGTGTTGGTGTGTGGGTTGTGGATGTATTTTCTGTTTCTGTAGTGGTGTGCATATTGTAATTGGGGTGTGGGTCTGTGATCGGAGAATTGGGATTTGACCAGTATGTTGTGGAGGCTCTTGTTTTTTCTGTAAGCGGATATGATTTTATTGTTGTGGAAAGCCGGTGCTGGGACTGTAAACTGGAGAAATTGTACTTTATGGCATGGTGGAGACCGGTTATTTTGTGTGAAAAGGTGGAGATGAGAGGTATGAAGTGCCGCGGCGGGGTATGGTTGAGGTTTGAACTAATTGTGGCGGTGTGTTGTGGGCCCGAGCTGCCTCTCGCTACAGGGGGGTTGGGATACAAACCTTCATTCGGGAAGGGGGAAGAGTTAGGTTCAGGATAAGGACCGGGGGTAGGGTCATGGTTAGGGTTAGGGTCATGGTTAGGGTTGGGTTAGGGTTGGGGTTTGGGGTGTCGGTAATTGACTTCATTTGCACTGGCCTACGGTGTCTGAACTAGTCCCCCCAATGGATAAAGATGGTTGTTGGCGGATGCATGGACATGAGCAAACAGGGGCCGGCGTAATTAAACGTCATCATTGAGGCCTCCCGGTGCGGTCGTCCGGAGCTTGTGGATCCACTGTTTTTCCGCTCTCTTCCTCTGCCCCACGGTCCAGTGATCGTTGTTTTCAAGGCCAGAGATGATGAGGTGGGAGGAGGGGTGCGTTTGGAAGTGTGTGATTAGGGGGGTACGAAGTTTGCCTACCATGATGTTGTGTATGTGTTGTGAGAGTCGTGTATGTATCGAGTGTCGGGTTTCCCCAATGTAGTGTTTGTCGCAGAGGGTGCATGTGATGATGTAAACGACGTTTGTGGTGTTGACGGAGAATGAGCCCAAGGTGGGCATAGCTGTGTTGGTGTGTGGGTTGTGGATGTATTTTCTGTTTCTGTAGTGGTGTGCATAATGTAATTGGGGTGTGGGTCTGTGATCGGAGAATTGTGATTTGACCAGTATGTTGTGGAGGCTCTTGTTTTTTCTGTAAGCGGATATGATTTTATTGTTGTGGAAAGCCGGGTGCTGGGACTGTAGACTGGAGAAACTGTTCTTTATGGCATGGTGGAGACCGGTTATTTTGTGTGAAAAGGTGGAGATGAGAGGTATGAAGTGCCGCGGCGGGGTAGGGTTGAGGTGTGAACTAATTGTGGCGGTGTGTTGTGGGCCCGAGCTGCCTCTCGCTACAGGGGGGTTGGGATGCAGGCCTTCATTGGGGAAGGGGGAAGAGTTAGGTTGAGGATAAGGACCGGGGGTAGGGTCATGGTTAAGTTTAGGGTTAGGGTCGTGGTTAGGGTTAGGGTTGGGGTTATGGTTAGGGTTGGGGTTATGGTTAGGGTTGGGGTTATGGTTAGGGTTGGGGTTATGGTTAGGGTTATGGTTAGGATAAGGATGGGGTTGGGGGTGGTTAAGATCAGGATAAGGGTGGGAGGGGGTGTCAGGGCTGGGGTTTAGAGGATCCCGGCCTTGGTTCAGGTAGGGGGAAGAGGGTGGAGGCAGCTCGGATCTGGGAACCTGGGTTGGCGGGGGCTGGGGCCGATGGGGGGGTGAGCGAATGGGAACGGGAGGAGCCAAGGTGTTGCTTTTAATGGTGCGGAGGAAGCGTTTGGAGTAGCCTCGTTTACGGAGGCTTTTGAACAGAATGTGGGTGGCTGAGTGGAAATCTGAGATGTCTGAGCAAATGCGATGGAAACGGATGAGTTGTGATTTGACTATGCCTTTGAACATGTGTCTTGGGTTAGGGGTTAGGGTTAGGGTTAGGGTTGGGGTTGGGGTTAGGGTTAGGGGTTAGGGTTAGGGGTTAGGGTTAGGGTTAGGGGTTAGGGTTAGGGTTAGGGTGGGGGGGTTAGGGTTAGGGTTAGGGTTAGGGGTTAGGGTTAGGGTTAGGGTTGGGTTAGGGTTAGGGTTAGGGTTAGGGGTTAGGGTTAGGGTTAGGGGGTTAGGGTTAGGGTTAGGGTTAGGGGGTTAGGGTTAGGGTTAGGGGGGTTAGGGTTAGGGTTAGGGGGTTAGGGTTAGGGTTAGGGGTTAGGGTTAGGGTTAGGGTGGGTTAGGGTTAGGGTTAGGGTTAGGGGGTTAGGGTTAGGGTTAGGGTTAGGGGGGGGTTAGGGTTGGGTTAGGGTTGGGGTTTGGGGTGTCGGTAATTGACTTTATTTGCACTGGCCTACGGTGTCTGAACTAGTCCCCCCAATGGATAAAGATGGTTGTTGGCGGATGCATGGACATGAGCAAACAGGGGCCGGCGTAATTAAACGTCATCATTGAGGCCTCCCGGTGCGGTCGTCCGGAGCTTGTGGATCCACTGTTTTTCCGCTCTCTTCCTCTGCCCCACGGTCCAGTGATCGTTGTTTTCAAGGCCAGAGATGATGAGGTGGGAGGAGGGGTGCGTTTGGAAGTGTGTGATTAGGGGGGTACGAAGTTTGCCTACCATGATGTTGTGTATGTGTTGTGAGAGTCGTGTATGTATCGAGTGTCGGGTTTCCCCAATGTAGTGTTTGTCGCAGAGGGTGCATGTGATGATGTAAACGACGTTTGTGGTGTTGACGGAGAATGAGCCCAAGGTGGGCATAGCTGTGTTGGTGTGTGGGTTGTGGATGTATTTTCTGTTTCTGTAGTGGTGTGCATATTGTAATTGGGGTGTGGGTCTGTGATCGGAGAATTGTGATTTGACCAGTATGTTGTGGAGGCTCTTGTTTTTTCTGTAAGCGGATATGATTTTATTGTTGTGGAAAGCCGGGTGCTGGGACTGTAGACTGGAGAAACTGTTCTTTATGGCATGGTGGAGACCGGTTATTTTGTGTGAAAAGGTGGAGATGAGAGGTATGAAGTGCCGCGGCGGGGTAGGGTTGAGGTGTGAACTAATTGTGGCGGTGTGTTGTGGGCCCGAGCTGCCTCTCGCTACAGGGGGGTTGGGATGCAGGCCTTCATTGGGGAAGGGGGAAGAGTTAGGTTCAGGATAAGGACCGGGGGTAGGGTCATGGTTAAGTTTAGGGTTAGGATTAGGGTTGGGGTTATGGTTAGGGTTGGGGTTATGGTTAGGGTTATGGTTAGGGTTGGGGTTATGGTTAGGGTTATGGTTAGGATAAGGATGGGGTTGGGGGTGGTTAAGATCAGGATAAGGGTGGGAGGGGGTGTCAGGGCTGGGGTTTAGAGGATCCCGGCCTTGGTTCAGGTAGGGGGAAGAGGGTGGAGGCAGCTCGGATCTGGGAACCTGGGTTGGCGGGGGCTGGGGCCGATGGGGGGGTGATGAGCGAATGGGAACGGGAGGAGCCAAGGTGTTGCTTTTAATGGTGCGGAGGAAGCGTTTGGAGTAGCCTCGTTTACGGAGGCTTTTGAACAGAATGTGGGTGGCTGAGTGGAAATCTGAGATGTCTGAGCAAATGCGATGGAAACGGATGAGTTGTGATTTGACTATGCCTTTGAACGTGTGTCTTGGATGGTAACTATATTTGTGTAATAGTGAGTGTGTGTCCGTTGGTTTGAAATAAACTTTGGTCTGGAGTGTTTTCTGTGTGGAGTTGAGTGGCCTGAAATAGACTGTGGTGTCCAGGAAGTTGATTTGTTCCGATTCTATGGTGTGTTTGATTTTGATGGAGGGGTGATGATTATTGAGAATGTGGATAAAGTCTGAGAATTGTGCCAGGTCGTGTGGCCAGATTCCGAAAATGTCGTCTAAAAAGCGAAGGTAGAGGGTGGGTTTTAGGGGGCATTTGTCCAAGGCCTCTCGCTCCCATTCACTCATGTAGAGGTTGGCATAGGATGGTGCGAATCTCTGGCCCATGGCCGTCCCGGTCACCTGGAGATAATATTGATTATTGAATAGGAAGTCGTTGTTTTTCAGGCACAACTCTAGGAGTTGAAGGATTTCCGCATCCGGTCGTGTGTCGTCCGGGTTGCGAGAAAAAACGGATGAGATGACTTGTAAACCCAGTTGTGTGTTAATATTGGTATACAGGCTATCAACGTCAATTGTGAATAAATACGCGTTGGCGGGGACGGCCATGGAGCGGATGATTTCCAGGAAGTGGTATGTGTCTTTAATGTAGCTGGGGTGTCGGGTGGAGAGAGGGCCCAAGAAGTGGTCGATGTATTGGCTAATGTGGTAGGTGGCGCTATTGCAGTCCGAGACTATAGGGCGGCCGGGAGGAACCTCAAAGGGAACGGTCCAAGTTTGTGGCTCTTTGTGGATTTTTGGTAGGAGATAAAAATAGCGGGGTCGTGGGTTCTGTGGTCCGAATAGATAGTGTTTTTGTTTGGCCGAAATGTATTTTTTGTTATGTAGCGATTGAATAATGGTCCGGATTTGAATTTGGGTCTGGGGTTGTATTGTATCGTCCAGGGGTCTATAGTAGGTGGTGTTGTTTAGCTGTCTGTTCGCCTCCAGTGAGTATTGTTGTCTGTCCATGATTACAATTTTGCTGCCTTTGTCTGCCGGTTTGATAATGATGTTGGGGTGATGGATTAGTTGTTTGAGCGCTGCGCGTTCGGCCCCCGGTAGGTTGTCTGGGACATCCGCCGGGGGACGATAGCGGCGTAGAGTCAGTCTATCTTGGAGGATGAGGTGTTGTGTTTCCGGGTCTAGGGTGGTGTTGTCCGGTTCCCAGGTGGACGGGTGGCTGAATTGTTTGTGTTGTCGTTGTTGTTGGGAGTCGGGATGGAAATAATTTTTGAGTTTTAATCGTCTGTGGTAATTGTGTAGGTCCCTTTGAAGTTGCTCCCAGTCAAAGTTGGTGGGGCGTGGGATGAAGGTGAGCCCCCTCTCCAGGAGATGGCGTTGTGGTGTGGTGGGAGTGAACAATGTTGCCAGATTACAGATTTGTGATTCTGAATTCCAGACCAGGTCCCGATTGCGGTGTGTGTCCGGTCGTGGTTCTGGGGTGTGCTCGTCCCGTGCCCGGTTGGGCTTCAGGCCGACGTTAAATTTAATTGTTTGCACCAATGTTGGAAGATATTGCGGGCTGTGGACGCTGTCCAGTGGAGGTTATCTTTTTCCGTGGTGAAGGTGTCATGTGGGATTTCTGCCAGGAAGGGGAGGTGTGTGGCTATGGTGTTGTTAATGATTTTCAAATTGTCCCGGTGGGTTGGCGGGAGCCGTGAGGAGTAATTTATAATGGGGAAGTAAATGTCTGCATTTGGGAAGGTGATTTTGGCCTGTCTATAAAGTGCTCTGAGCTGTTTTATGGAGGTTTGTTTTGCGTCCCGGTCCCTGTTGTTGAGGCCAATTGAGAATACCGCGATTTTGGTGTCCGGGTAAATCGGTGCCTTTTCGCATACTTTCAGAAAAGTATACAGCGTGGCTCCCGGATAACTGTCGAGTTGTATGTCGGGGTTGTGGTGAGGGGGGATCCTATTGATGTTTGAATCACCAAGGATAATGATGGGTCTACGGGGTTTAAAATGCCAGGCTGTTATTTTAAGGTGCGCTCTCGCTATGTGGCAGGTGGGTCTGAATGGAGATTGGCGGAGGGGGGGTGTGCCCAGCACCCGGGCAAACGGTGTGGTAGGGGATGGCGGGTGTGTGGGGAGCCGATTGTCTATTTCTGGTGTCGCGGCCCGCGGACCGGGGTGGCCAGGCAGCAAGGCCCCACCATCTTGTTGGGTGGAGGGTTCAGAATGGGCTCTTGTTGCGGCCATATCGACCTTCTGCGTCCCGCTCATCATGGTTGTTTCACCCTTTTCACCCTGCGTTTTTTTGAGATGGCTGGGAGAGGTTTGCTGCCCAACCGAGCCGGTCCGCCCGCCGGGGAGATCTGTGGGGGATAGAGAGAGGGGAAGAATTGAGTCCACCGTCGTTACGGCCACGTTAGACTCCCTGAGGGGTCCGTCCAAGGTGGTGGTCGCAAAGTCCGGGGTGGTGTGTGGTGGTGTTACTGCCCGGAGTGGCGCATGGACCTGAGCGTGGCTGTCCCGCAGGGCGGTCAGTGGTTTTAGCGGTCCGCTACGGGGTTGGGTGGTGGGTGTTGGGGTTACTTGGGGTGTTGTGTGTGTTGTGATGGGTAGTGGGACTGAGGAGGGCTGTGACGACTTTTTTGGCTGGTCTGCTGTTTGGCAGGTTGCCGTCGTCTGTGTGAGTGGTGAGTGTCGGTTCGTTGGGGCAATTGATGTGGGGCGGGCGATTTCTTCGGAGAGGGAAGTGCGTGGACCTAGGTAAAGTGAATATAGTTTGTATGGGGCCCTTGCCCTCGGTAGGGGTGGAAAGTCTTCTTCTGTCCCCCCTTGGATGAGTGGCCGAGATTGTGTATTTGCGGTGAGTGTGTGATGAGCGCGGGGAGGGGGAGGAGGAGGAGGGGGAGGAGGGGGGGGCAGGGTTGTGGGTCGGCTGGTGTGCGATTGTGTGGGTGAATGTCTAAGATGTGTTCTACTGTGTGAATGGTGTCCTGTTTGAGTTTTTGGCCATATTTCTTCCTAGCCCAACCAATAGCAATCCGGAGGGCTAAGGCATCTTTGGGTGTGTCAGTGAGGGTTGCCATAGTGGCCCGGTAATGTTCCTGTAAAATGGCCATGTTGTTTTCCATCCAGGTGATGGTGTTTTCTGCCACTCTGTTGTGTGTGTGTTGTGTGGGAGCTGCCGGTTTGATGAAGGCCGTGAGTTTGTTAACTTGTCTCATCATACCGGGGGGAAATGTTTTCGTGGCTATGGCCTCATCTATGACACGTTTGTGGTATGTGGCCTGAATGAGCCTATAATACCGTTTGCTGTTGTGTCTAGTTTCTGGGGTCGACGGCTGGATGGGTCTGTAGGTGAGTGGCTGCCGAGATTGTGTGCGTGTGCAAGGGTATCCGGTCCGCATGTGAGGCGGTGTGTGCGTGTGCGCGTGTACGCGCGCATGTCGTGATCTATGTGTTGGGTGTGTGGCGATGGACATGTGTGGTCGTGGATGGAAGTCGCGTGCGTGTGCTCTGTGTGTTGGCTGTCCGTTCATACCTGTTAACTCCAATGCGTCGGTCCGCTCCTGAAAAAAAGAAGAATTAGACTGGTGGCGGGCTCCTACCTCAGCACGCGTCGGCCCGGCGTCCCGGCCGCCGCCCCGGGCCCGGCCGCCGTCGAAACCACGTCCCCCGGCCTTCGACGAAGTCTCCGACCGCGCGGACGCCTCCGGGCGAGCGGCCCAGCACGCCCCGGGCCGGGCGAGCGGCCGCGGAAAAGAGTCCTCAGCACGCGTCGGCCCGGTGTCCCGGTCGCCGCCCCGGGCCCGGCCGCCGCCGAAACCACGTCCCCCGGCCCCCGCCGAAGTCCCCGACCACGCGGACGCCTCCGGGCGAGCGGCCCAGCACGCCCCGGGCCGGACAAGCGGCCGAGGAAAAGAGTCCCCCACCGCCGTTTTGAAATTAATAATGTTGCGAGAGCCAATCATCCGATCAAAGAAGTGGGAGCACAACTCTAATCGGAAAATTTTTTTTAAAAAAAAGAAGAAGCGATACCCGAGCGCATTGGAGTTCAAACACCCAACGTTTCGCAACTAGACGTTGCTTCATCAGAGGTGAACAGGCAGAAAGGACAAGCCAAGGTGTATATATAGTGTGTGTGGACGCGGGAGCCCCCTCCCCCTTCCGGGACAAACGCGTCCAATCAGCCCGGCGGCAACACCGCTGCGCCAACCCCATACGCCACTTCGTATTTTGAATCTCGACGGGGCAGGAGACGCAGCCCCCTGATTGGTCATTGATCCCGGAAGGACAGAGGGGCAAAGTAACTATGTGTAGCTATGTGTGTGAGCAAACTCCCACGCCCATGTGGTGTGGCGGTAGCGCGCCCGCCCGTCAGCCCAGCGGGCCGCGATCGAGTCCCGCAGGCGGCAGCAAACGGAGCGCCACCCACCAACCAAACATTATAATTATTATTAATTTATTTTTTATTTTTTTATTTTATTATTTTATTATTTTTTTATTTATTTTTTCCGTGTGTGTGTGTGTGTGTGTGTGTGTGTGTGCGTGTGTGTGTGTGTGTGGGGTGGAATGGAGTGGGGAAAGAGGGTGAATACAGAAGGAATCTGATATGGTGAGAGAATGTGGAGGTCGTTTTTACGTAGGGTTTCCGGATTATCTGAGTTGCAGGGGGGAGTCCAGATCCGTGGCACTGGCTGGATTAGGGTTGGGTTAGGGTTGGGGTTTGGGGTGTCGGTAATTGACTTTATTTGCACTGGCCTACGGTGTCTGAACTAGTCCCCCCAATGGATAAAGATGGTTGTTGGCGGATGCATGGACATGAGCAAACAGGGGCCGGCGTAATTAAACGTCATCATTGAGGCCTCCCGGTGCGGTCGTCCGGAGCTTGTGGATCCACTGTTTTTCCGCTCTCTTCCTCTGCCCCACGGTCCAGTGATCGTTGTTTTCAAGGCCAGAGATGATGAGGTGGGAGGAGGGGTGCGTTTGGAAGTGTGTGATTAGGGGGGTACGAAGTTTGCCTACCATGATGTTGTGTATGTGTTGTGAGAGTCGTGTATGTATCGAGTGTCGGGTTTCCCCAATGTAGTGTTTGTCGCAGAGGGTGCATGTGATGATGTAAACGACGTTTGTGGTGTTGACGGAGAATGAGCCCAAGGTGGGCATAGCTGTGTTGGTGTGTGGGTTGTGGATGTATTTTCTGTTTCTGTAGTGGTGTGCATATTGTAATTGGGGTGTGGGTCTGTGATCGGAGAATTGTGATTTGACCAGTATGTTGTGGAGGCTCTTGTTTTTTCTGTAAGCGGATATGATTTTATTGTTGTGGAAAGCCGGGTGCTGGGACTGTAGACTGGAGAAACTGTTCTTTATGGCATGGTGGAGACCGGTTATTTTGTGTGAAAAGGTGGAGATGAGAGGTATGAAGTGCCGCGGCGGGGTAGGGTTGAGGTGTGAACTAATTGTGGCGGTGTGTTGTGGGCCCGAGCTGCCTCTCGCTACAGGGGGGTTGGGATGCAGGCCTTCATTGGGGAAGGGGGAAGAGTTAGGTTCAGGATAAGGACCGGGGGTAGGGTCATGGTTAAGTTTAGGGTTAGGATTAGGGTTGGGGTTATGGTTAGGGTTGGGGTTATGGTTAGGGTTATGGTTAGGGTTGGGGTTATGGTTAGGGTTATGGTTAGGATAAGGATGGGGTTGGGGGTGGTTAAGATCAGGATAAGGGTGGGAGGGGGTGTCAGGGCTGGGGTTTAGAGGATCCCGGCCTTGGTTCAGGTAGGGGGAAGAGGGTGGAGGCAGCTCGGATCTGGGAACCTGGGTTGGCGGGGGCTGGGGCCGATGGGGGGGTGATGAGCGAATGGGAACGGGAGGAGCCAAGGTGTTGCTTTTAATGGTGCGGAGGAAGCGTTTGGAGTAGCCTCGTTTACGGAGGCTTTTGAACAGAATGTGGGTGGCTGAGTGGAAATCTGAGATGTCTGAGCAAATGCGATGGAAACGGATGAGTTGTGATTTGACTATGCCTTTGAACGTGTGTCTTGGATGGTAACTATATTTGTGTAATAGTGAGTGTGTGTCCGTTGGTTTGAAATAAACTTTGGTCTGGAGTGTTTTCTGTGTGGAGTTGAGTGGCCTGAAATAGACTGTGGTGTCCAGGAAGTTGATTTGTTCCGATTCTATGGTGTGTTTGATTTTGATGGAGGGGTGATGATTATTGAGAATGTGGATAAAGTCTGAGAATTGTGCCAGGTCGTGTGGCCAGATTCCGAAAATGTCGTCTAAAAAGCGAAGGTAGAGGGTGGGTTTTAGGGGGCATTTGTCCAAGGCCTCTCGCTCCCATTCACTCATGTAGAGGTTGGCATAGGATGGTGCGAATCTCTGGCCCATGGCCGTCCCGGTCACCTGGAGATAATATTGATTATTGAATAGGAAGTCGTTGTTTTTCAGGCACAACTCTAGGAGTTGAAGGATTTCCGCATCCGGTCGTGTGTCGTCCGGGTTGCGAGAAAAAACGGATGAGATGACTTGTAAACCCAGTTGTGTGTTAATATTGGTATACAGGCTATCAACGTCAATTGTGAATAAATACGCGTTGGCGGGGACGGCCATGGAGCGGATGATTTCCAGGAAGTGGTATGTGTCTTTAATGTAGCTGGGGTGTCGGGTGGAGAGAGGGCCCAAGAAGTGGTCGATGTATTGGCTAATGTGGTAGGTGGCGCTATTGCAGTCCGAGACTATAGGGCGGCCGGGAGGAACCTCAAAGGGAACGGTCCAAGTTTGTGGCTCTTTGTGGATTTTTGGTAGGAGATAAAAATAGCGGGGTCGTGGGTTCTGTGGTCCGAATAGATAGTGTTTTTGTTTGGCCGAAATGTATTTTTTGTTATGTAGCGATTGAATAATGGTCCGGATTTGAATTTGGGTCTGGGGTTGTATTGTATCGTCCAGGGGTCTATAGTAGGTGGTGTTGTTTAGCTGTCTGTTCGCCTCCAGTGAGTATTGTTGTCTGTCCATGATTACAATTTTGCTGCCTTTGTCTGCCGGTTTGATAATGATGTTGGGGTGATGGATTAGTTGTTTGAGCGCTGCGCGTTCGGCCCCCGGTAGGTTGTCTGGGACATCCGCCGGGGGACGATAGCGGCGTAGAGTCAGTCTATCTTGGAGGATGAGGTGTTGTGTTTCCGGGTCTAGGGTGGTGTTGTCCGGTTCCCAGGTGGACGGGTGGCTGAATTGTTTGTGTTGTCGTTGTTGTTGGGAGTCGGGATGGAAATAATTTTTGAGTTTTAATCGTCTGTGGTAATTGTGTAGGTCCCTTTGAAGTTGCTCCCAGTCAAAGTTGGTGGGGCGTGGGATGAAGGTGAGCCCCCTCTCCAGGAGATGGCGTTGTGGTGTGGTGGGAGTGAACAATGTTGCCAGATTACAGATTTGTGATTCTGAATTCCAGACCAGGTCCCGATTGCGGTGTGTGTCCGGTTAGGGTTAGGGTTAGGGTTAGGGTTAGGGTTAGGGTTAGGGTTAGGTTTTAGGGTTAGCGTTTGCGCTTTGGGATCATCATTGATGTTTAGGTGCACTGGCCTAAAGGTCTGAGGGGGTAATGGGGGAGCAGGACAAATCGGTCTGCTAGACCTTAAGACGGGGAGGGCGGTCTATGATTTAGCCCATTGTCGCGACGTTTCGGTATGTCTTACCTTCATCAGGCGTGGGCTACGCTTTAAAAATTAAAAAATAAAAGAATATAATTGTCCACCATGTCATTGTCCATCAAAAAAACGTGTGTAGCCACCATTAGTCCAACTCAACGGCCAGCGGGTGAAACGGCTCTCTGCCGAGCTCCGTCGGAAAGGGGGAACGGAGCGCCGGTTCAAGCCACAAAATGGATGCCATCTCCGGTGGGCGGGCCCTGCCCCATGAAAATGGTAGGCGTCCCCCACTGCACTCTTCGTATCAGTGAGGGACACCATAGGAAAGAGGAGGTGGGATCAGGAGAGAGAGAAAAAAAGGTGTGTGTTTTCTCCTCTCCTCAATTGGAAAAAACCGAAAAATAGATAAAACAAAGGGGGGAAAAAAGGAAAATCTAAGCTCGGACGGTGAGCATGGATAACACCAAGTCCATCTCACCGAACCGCGGGTAACACAAGCTTCCGGGCACTCCGGTTTAAGCTGTTAAAATAGACATTTCCGGTCGGCGGGCGCTTCCTATGGAAATGGTGGCGTCCCTCGCTAATGCCATCGCAGCAGCGAGAGACGCCACAGGGAGGAGAGAGGAGGGGGGGGGGTAACACCGCTGTGTGTTTCTTAGGTGGGAAAAAACGAAAGAGAGAGAAACAGAAAAAAATAAAAATAACTAAAGGTGGGGATCTAATGCCGGACGATGAGCAGGGCGAATGTGCACACTTGGACGGTGAACATGAGTAAAAAACGGGGGAGGGGGGGGGTTTAGTGTTAGGGAAAACGGGTCGGTTTAGTCCTGGCCTGGATTAGGCTTTCGGTGTGGGTTAAAATCAGGGTTAGGTTTAGGGTGTCAGCCTGGGTTAGGCTTAGGGTGTCAGCCTGGGTTAGGCTTTCGGTGCGGGTTATGACCAGGGTTAGGTTTAGGGTGTCAGCCTGGGTTAGGCTTTTCGGCGCGGGTTCGCGTTTAGGGTGAAGGGACCCCCGGGGTCAGACCAGTGGCTCTGGCTGGTATAGGTTTTAGGGTTAGCGTTTGCGCTTTGGGGTCATCATTGATGTTTAGATGCACTGGCCTAAAGGTCTGAGGGGGTAATGGGGGAGCAGGACAAATCGGTCTGCTAGACCTTAAGACGGGGAGGGCGGTCTATGATGTAGCCCATTGTCGCGACGTTTCGGTATGTCTTACCTTCATCAGGCGTGGGCTACGCTTTAAAAATAAAAAAATAAAAAAATATAATTGTCCACCATGTCATTGTCCATCAAAAAAAAGTGTGTAGCCACCATTAGTCCAACTCAACGGCCAGCGGGTGAAACGGCTCTCTGCCGGACTCCGTCGGAAAGGGGGAACGGAGCGCCGGTTCAAGCCACAAAATGGATGCCATCTCCGGTGGGCGGGCCCTGCCCCATGAAAATGGTAGGCGTCCCCCACTGCACTCTTCGTATCAGTGAGGGACACCATAGGAAAGAGGAGGTGGGATCAGGAGAGAGAGAAAAAAAAGGTGTGTGTTTTCTCCTCTCCTCAATTGGAAAAAACCGAAAAATAGATAAAACAAAGGGGGGAAAAAAGGAAAATCTAAGCTCGGACGGTGAGCATGGATAACACCAAGTCCATCTCACCGAACCGCGGGTAACACAAGCTTCCGGGCACTCCGGTTTAAGCTGTTAAAATAGACATTTCCGGTCGGCGGGCGCTTCCTATGGAAATGGTGGCGTCCCTCGCTAATGCCATCGCAGCAGCGAGAGACGCCACAGGGAGGAGAGAGGAGGGGGGGGGGGGTAACACCGCTGTGTGTTTCTTAGGTGGGAAAAAACGAAAGAGAGAGAAACAGAAAAAAATAAAAATAACTAAAGGTGGGGATCTAATGCCGGACGATGAGCAGGGCGAATGTGCACACTTGGACGGTGAACATGACTAAAAAACGGGGGAGGGGGGGGGGTTTAGTGTTAGGGAAAACGGGTCGGTTTAGTCCTGGCCTGGATTAGGCTTTCGGTGTGGGTTATGATCAGGGTTAAGTTTAGGGTGTCAGCCTGGGTTAGGCTTTCGGTGTGGGTTATGATCAGGGTTAGGTTTAGGGTGTCAGCCTGGGTTAGGCTTTTCGGCGCGGGTTCGCGTTTAGGGTGAAGGGACCCCCGGGGTCAGACCAGTGGCTCTGGCTGGTATAGGTTTTAGGGTTAGCGTTTGCGCTTTGGGGTCATCACTGATGTTTAGGTGCACTGGCCTAAAGGTCTGAGGGGGTAATGGGGGAGCAGGACAAATCGGTCTGCTAGACCTTAAGACGGGGAGGGCGGTCTATGATGTAGCCCATTGTCGCGACGTTTCGGTATGTCTTACCTTCATCAGGCGTGGGCTACGCTTTAAAAATAAAAAAATAAAAAAATAATATAATTGTCCACCAATAATTGTCCATCAAAAAAAAAGTGTGTAGCCACCATTAGTCCAACTCAACGGCCAGCGGGTGAAACGGCTCTCTGCCGGACTCCGTCGGAAAGGGGGAACGGAGCGCCGGTTCAAGCCACAAAATGGATGCCATCTCCGGTGGGCGGGCCCTGCCCCATGAAAATGGTAGGCGTCCCCCACTGCACTCTTCGTATCAGTGAGGGACACCATAGGAAAGAGGAGGTGGGATCAGGAGAGAGAGAAAAAAAGGTGTGTGTTTTCTCCTCTCCTCAATTGGAAAAAACCGAAAAATAGATAAAACAAAGGGGGGAAAAAAGGAAAATCTAAGCTCGGACGGTGAGCATGGATAACACCAAGTCCATCTCACCGAACCGCGGGTAACACAAGCTTCCGGGCACTCCGGTTTAAGCTGTTAAAATAGACATTTCCGGTCGGCGGGCGCTTCCTATGGAAATGGTGGCGTCCCTCGCTAATGCCATCGCAGCAGCGAGAGACGCCACAGGGAGGAGAGAGGAGGGGGGGGGGGGTAACACCGCTGTGTGTTTCTTAGGTGGGAAAAAACGAAAGAGAGAGAAACAGAAAAAAATAAAAATAACTAAAGGTGGGGATCTAATGCCGGACGATGAGCAGGGCGAATGTGCACACTTGGACGGTGAACATGACTAAAAAACGGGGGAGGGGGGGGGGTTTAGTGTTAGGGAAAACGGGTCGGTTTAGTCCTGGCCTGGATTAGGCTTTCGGTGTGGGTTATGATCAGGGTTAAGTTTAGGGTGTCAGCCTGGGTTAGGCTTTCGGTGTGGGTTATGATCAGGGTTAGGTTTAGGGTGTCAGCCTGGGTTAGGCTTTTCGGCGCGGGTTCGCGTTTAGGGTGAAGGGACCCCCGGGGTCAGACCAGTGGCTCTGGCTGGTATAGGTTTTAGGGTTAGCGTTTGCGCTTTGGGGTCATCACTGATGTTTAGGTGCACTGGCCTAAAGGTCTGAGGGGGTAATGGGGGAGCAGGACAAATCGGTCTGCTAGACCTTAAGACGGGGAGGGCGGTCTATGATGTAGCCCATTGTCGCGACGTTTCGGTATGTCTTACCTTCATCAGGCGTGGGCTACGCTTTAAAAATAAAAAAATAAAAAAATAATATAATTGTCCACCAATAATTGTCCATCAAAAAAAAAGTGTGTAGCCACCATTAGTCCAACTCAACGGCCAGCGGGTGAAACGGCTCTCTGCCGGACTCCGTCGGAAAGGGGGAACGGAGCGCCGGTTCAAGCCACAAAATGGATGCCATCTCCGGTGGGCGGGCCCTGCCCCATGAAAATGGTAGGCGTCCCCCACTGCACTCTTCGTATCAGTGAGGGACACCATAGGAAAGAGGAGGTGGGATCAGGAGAGAGAGAAAAAAAGGTGTGTGTTTTCTCCTCTCCTCAATTGGAAAAAACCGAAAAATAGATAAAACAAAGGGGGGAAAAAAGGAAAATCTAAGCTCGGACGGTGAGCATGGATAACACCAAGTCCATCTCACCGAACCGCGGGTAACACAAGCTTCCGGGCACTCCGGTTTAAGCTGTTAAAATAGACATTTCCGGTCGGCGGGCGCTTCCTATGGAAATGGTGGCGTCCCTCGCTAATGCCATCGCAGCAGCGAGAGACGCCACAGGGAGGAGAGAGGAGGGGGGGGGGGTAACACCGCTGTGTGTTTCTTAGGTGGGAAAAAACGAAAGAGAGAGAAACAGAAAAAAATAAAAATAACTAAAGGTGGGGATCTAATGCCGGACGATGAGCAGGGCGAATGTGCACACTTGGACGGTGAACATGACTAAAAAACGGGGGAGGGGGGGGGGTTTAGTGTTAGGGAAAACGGGTCGGTTTAGTCCTGGCCTGGATTAGGCTTTCGGTGTGGGTTATGATCAGGGTTAAGTTTAGGGTGTCAGCCTGGGTTAGGCTTTCGGTGTGGGTTATGATCAGGGTTAGGTTTAGGGTGTCAGCCTGGGTTAGGCTTTTCGGCGCGGGTTCGCGTTTAGGGTGAAGGGACCCCCGGGGTCAGACCAGTGGCTCTGGCTGGTATAGGTTTTAGGGTTAGCGTTTGCGCTTTGGGGTCATCACTGATGTTTAGGTGCACTGGCCTAAAGGTCTGAGGGGGTAATGGGGGAGCAGGACAAATCGGTCTGCTAGACCTTAAGACGGGGAGGGCGGTCTATGATGTAGCCCATTGTCGCGACGTTTCGGTATGTCTTACCTTCATCAGGCGTGGGCTACGCTTTAAAAATAAAAAAATAAAAAAATAATATAATTGTCCACCAATAATTGTCCATCAAAAAAAAAGTGTGTAGCCACCATTAGTCCAACTCAACGGCCAGCGGGTGAAACGGCTCTCTGCCGGACTCCGTCGGAAAGGGGGAACGGAGCGCCGGTTCAAGCCACAAAATGGATGCCATCTCC
Organism: Lampris incognitus; assembly: GCF_029633865.1. Lineage (NCBI taxonomy): Eukaryota > Metazoa > Chordata > Actinopteri > Lampriformes > Lampridae > Lampris > Lampris incognitus. The sequence continues at coordinate 1,808,555 of NW_026611338.1, forward strand.
GGTGGGCGGGCCCTGCCCCATGAAAATGGTAGGCGTCCCCCACTGCACTCTTCGTATCAGTGAGGGACACCATAGGAAAGAGGAGGTGGGATCAGGAGAGAGAGAAAAAAAGGTGTGTGTTTTCTCCTCTCCTCAATTGGAAAAAACCGAAAAATAGATAAAACAAAGGGGGGAAAAAAGGAAAATCTAAGCTCGGACGGTGAGCATGGATAACACCAAGTCCATCTCACCGAACCGCGGGTAACACAAGCTTCCGGGCACTCCGGTTTAAGCTGTTAAAATAGACATTTCCGGTCGGCGGGCGCTTCCTATGGAAATGGTGGCGTCCCTCGCTAATGCCATCGCAGCAGCGAGAGACGCCACAGGGAGGAGAGAGGAGGGGGGGGGGTAACACCGCTGTGTGTTTCTTAGGTGGGAAAAAACGAAAGAGAGAGAAACAGAAAAAAATAAAAATAACTAAAGGTGGGGATCTAATGCCGGACGATGAGCAGGGCGAATGTGCACACTTGGACGGTGAACATGACTAAAAAACGGGGGAGGGGGGGGGGTTTAGTGTTAGGGAAAACGGGTCGGTTTAGTCCTGGCCTGGATTAGGCTTTCGGTGTGGGTTATGATCAGGGTTAAGTTTAGGGTGTCAGCCTGGGTTAGGCTTTCGGTGTGGGTTATGATCAGGGTTAGGTTTAGGGTGTCAGCCTGGGTTAGGCTTTTCGGCGCGGGTTCGCGTTTAGGGTGAAGGGACCCCCGGGGTCAGACCAGTGGCTCTGGCTGGTATAGGTTTTAGGGTTAGCGTTTGCGCTTTGGGGTCATCACTGATGTTTAGGTGCACTGGCCTAAAGGTCTGAGGGGGTAATGGGGGAGCAGGACAAATCGGTCTGCTAGACCTTAAGACGGGGAGGGCGGTCTATGATGTAGCCCATTGTCGCGACGTTTCGGTATGTCTTACCTTCATCAGGCGTGGGCTACGCTTTAAAAATAAAAAAATAAAAAAATAATATAATTGTCCACCAATAATTGTCCATCAAAAAAAAAGTGTGTAGCCACCATTAGTCCAACTCAACGGCCAGCGGGTGAAACGGCTCTCTGCCGGACTCCGTCGGAAAGGGGGAACGGAGCGCCGGTTCAAGCCACAAAATGGATGCCATCTCCGGTGGGCGGGCCCTGCCCCATGAAAATGGTAGGCGTCCCCCACTGCACTCTTCGTATCAGTGAGGGACACCATAGGAAAGAGGAGGTGGGATCAGGAGAGAGAGAAAAAAAGGTGTGTGTTTTCTCCTCTCCTCAATTGGAAAAAACCGAAAAATAGATAAAACAAAGGGGGGAAAAAAGGAAAATCTAAGCTCGGACGGTGAGCATGGATAACACCAAGTCCATCTCACCGAACCGCGGGTAACACAAGCTTCCGGGCACTCCGGTTTAAGCTGTTAAAATAGACATTTCCGGTCGGCGGGCGCTTCCTATGGAAATGGTGGCGTCCCTCGCTAATGCCATCGCAGCAGCGAGAGACGCCACAGGGAGGAGAGAGGAGGGGGGGGGGGTAACACCGCTGTGTGTTTCTTAGGTGGGAAAAAACGAAAGAGAGAGAAACAGAAAAAAATAAAAATAACTAAAGGTGGGGATCTAATGCCGGACGATGAGCAGGGCGAATGTGCACACTTGGACGGTGAACATGAGTAAAAAACGGGGGAGGGGGGGGTTTAGTGTTAGGGAAAACGGGTCGGTTTAGTCCTGGCCTGGATTAGGCTTTCGGTGTGGGTTATGATCAGGGTTAAGTTTAGGGTGTCAGCCTGGGTTAGGCTTTCGGTGTGGGTTATGATCAGGGTTAGGTTTAGGGTGTCAGCCTGGGTTAGGCTTTTCGGCGCGGGTTCGCGTTTAGGGTGAAGGGACCCCCGGGGTCAGACCAGTGGCTCTGGCTGGTATAGGTTTTAGGGTTAGCGTTTGCGCTTTGGGGTCATCACTGATGTTTAGGTGCACTGGCCTAAAGGTCTGAGGGGGTAATGGGGGAGCAGGACAAATCGGTCTGCTAGACCTTAAGACGGGGAGGGCGGTCTATGATGTAGCCCATTGTCGCGACGTTTCGGTATGTCTTACCTTCATCAGGCGTGGGCTACGCTTTAAAAATAAAAAAAATAAAAAAATAATATAATTGTCCACCAATAATTGTCCATCAAAAAAAAAGTGTGTAGCCACCATTAGTCCAACTCAACGGCCAGCGGGTGAAACGGCTCTCTGCCGGACTCCGTCGGAAAGGGGGAACGGAGCGCCGGTTCAAGCCACAAAATGGATGCCATCTCCGGTGGGCGGGCCCTGCCCCATGAAAATGGTAGGCGTCCCCCACTGCACTCTTCGTATCAGTGAGGGACACCATAGGAAAGAGGAGGTGGGATCAGGAGAGAGAGAAAAAAAGGTGTGTGTTTTCTCCTCTCCTCAATTGGAAAAAACCGAAAAATAGATAAAACAAAGGGGGGAAAAAAGGAAAATCTAAGCTCGGACGGTGAGCATGGATAACACCAAGTCCATCTCACCGAACCGCGGGTAACACAAGCTTCCGGGCACTCCGGTTTAAGCTGTTAAAATAGACATTTCCGGTCGGCGGGCGCTTCCTATGGAAATGGTGGCGTCCCTCGCTAATGCCATCGCAGCAGCGAGAGACGCCACAGGGAGGAGAGAGGAGGGGGGGGGGGGTAACACCGCTGTGTGTTTCTTAGGTGGGAAAAAACGAAAGAGAGAGAAACAGAAAAAAATAAAAATAACTAAAGGTGGGGATCTAATGCCGGACGATGAGCAGGGCGAATGTGCACACTTGGACGGTGAACATGACTAAAAAACGGGGGAGGGGGGGGGGGTTTAGTGTTAGGGAAAACGGGTCGGTTTAGTCCTGGCCTGGATTAGGCTTTCGGTGTGGGTTATGATCAGGGTTAAGTTTAGGGTGTCAGCCTGGGTTAGGCTTTCGGTGTGGGTTATGATCAGGGTTAGGTTTAGGGTGTCAGCCTGGGTTAGGCTTTTCGGCGCGGGTTCGCGTTTAGGGTGAAGGGACCCCCGGGGTCAGACCAGTGGCTCTGGCTGGTATAGGTTTTAGGGTTAGCGTTTGCGCTTTGGGGTCATCACTGATGTTTAGGTGCACTGGCCTAAAGGTCTGAGGGGGTAATGGGGGAGCAGGACAAATCGGTCTGCTAGACCTTAAGACGGGGAGGGCGGTCTATGATGTAGCCCATTGTCGCGACGTTTCGGTATGTCTTACCTTCATCAGGCGTGGGCTACGCTTTAAAAATAAAAAAATAAAAAAATAATATAATTGTCCACCAATAATTGTCCATCAAAAAAAAAGTGTGTAGCCACCATTAGTCCAACTCAACGGCCAGCGGGTGAAACGGCTCTCTGCCGGACTCCGTCGGAAAGGGGGAACGGAGCGCCGGTTCAAGCCACAAAATGGATGCCATCTCCGGTGGGCGGGCCCTGCCCCATGAAAATGGTAGGCGTCCCCCACTGCACTCTTCGTATCAGTGAGGGACACCATAGGAAAGAGGAGGTGGGATCAGGAGAGAGAGAAAAAAAGGTGTGTGTTTTCTCCTCTCCTCAATTGGAAAAAACCGAAAAATAGATAAAACAAAGGGGGGAAAAAAGGAAAATCTAAGCTCGGACGGTGAGCATGGATAACACCAAGTCCATCTCACCGAACCGCGGGTAACACAAGCTTCCGGGCACTCCGGTTTAAGCTGTTAAAATAGACATTTCCGGTCGGCGGGCGCTTCCTATGGAAATGGTGGCGTCCCTCGCTAATGCCATCGCAGCAGCGAGAGACGCCACAGGGAGGAGAGAGGAGGGGGGGGGGGTAACACCGCTGTGTGTTTCTTAGGTGGGAAAAAACGAAAGAGAGAGAAACAGAAAAAAATAAAAATAACTAAAGGTGGGGATCTAATGCCGGACGATGAGCAGGGCGAATGTGCACACTTGGACGGTGAACATGACTAAAAAACGGGGGAGGGGGGGGGGTTTAGTGTTAGGGAAAACGGGTCGGTTTAGTCCTGGCCTGGATTAGGCTTTCGGTGTGGGTTATGATCAGGGTTAAGTTTAGGGTGTCAGCCTGGGTTAGGCTTTCGGTGTGGGTTATGATCAGGGTTAGGTTTAGGGTGTCAGCCTGGGTTAGGCTTTTCGGCGCGGGTTCGCGTTTAGGGTGAAGGGACCCCCGGGGTCAGACCAGTGGCTCTGGCTGGTATAGGTTTTAGGGTTAGCGTTTGCGCTTTGGGGTCATCACTGATGTTTAGGTGCACTGGCCTAAAGGTCTGAGGGGGTAATGGGGGAGCAGGACAAATCGGTCTGCTAGACCTTAAGACGGGGAGGGCGGTCTATGATGTAGCCCATTGTCGCGACGTTTCGGTATGTCTTACCTTCATCAGGCGTGGGCTACGCTTTAAAAATAAAAAAATAAAAAAATAATATAATTGTCCACCAATAATTGTCCATCAAAAAAAAAGTGTGTAGCCACCATTAGTCCAACTCAACGGCCAGCGGGTGAAACGGCTCTCTGCCGGACTCCGTCGGAAAGGGGGAACGGAGCGCCGGTTCAAGCCACAAAATGGATGCCATCTCCGGTGGGCGGGCCCTGCCCCATGAAAATGGTAGGCGTCCCCCACTGCACTCTTCGTATCAGTGAGGGACACCATAGGAAAGAGGAGGTGGGATCAGGAGAGAGAGAAAAAAAGGTGTGTGTTTTCTCCTCTCCTCAATTGGAAAAAACCGAAAAATAGATAAAACAAAGGGGGGAAAAAAGGAAAATCTAAGCTCGGACGGTGAGCATGGATAACACCAAGTCCATCTCACCGAACCGCGGGTAACACAAGCTTCCGGGCACTCCGGTTTAAGCTGTTAAAATAGACATTTCCGGTCGGCGGGCGCTTCCTATGGAAATGGTGGCGTCCCTCGCTAATGCCATCGCAGCAGCGAGAGACGCCACAGGGAGGAGAGAGGAGGGGGGGGGGGGGTAACACCGCTGTGTGTTTCTTAGGTGGGAAAAAACGAAAGAGAGAGAAACAGAAAAAAATAAAAATAACTAAAGGTGGGGATCTAATGCCGGACGATGAGCAGGGCGAATGTGCACACTTGGACGGTGAACATGACTAAAAAACGGGGGAGGGGGGGGGGTTTAGTGTTAGGGAAAACGGGTCGGTTTAGTCCTGGCCTGGATTAGGCTTTCGGTGTGGGTTATGATCAGGGTTAAGTTTAGGGTGTCAGCCTGGGTTAGGCTTTCGGTGTGGGTTATGATCAGGGTTAGGTTTAGGGTGTCAGCCTGGGTTAGGCTTTTCGGCGCGGGTTCGCGTTTAGGGTGAAGGGACCCCCGGGGTCAGACCAGTGGCTCTGGCTGGTATAGGTTTTAGGGTTAGCGTTTGCGCTTTGGGGTCATCACTGATGTTTAGGTGCACTGGCCTAAAGGTCTGAGGGGGTAATGGGGGAGCAGGACAAATCGGTCTGCTAGACCTTAAGACGGGGAGGGCGGTCTATGATGTAGCCCATTGTCGCGACGTTTCGGTATGTCTTACCTTCATCAGGCGTGGGCTACGCTTTAAAAATAAAAAAATAAAAAAATAATATAATTGTCCACCAATAATTGTCCATCAAAAAAAAAAGTGTGTAGCCACCATTAGTCCAACTCAACGGCCAGCGGGTGAAACGGCTCTCTGCCGGACTCCGTCGGAAAGGGGGAACGGAGCGCCGGTTCAAGCCACAAAATGGATGCCATCTCCGGTGGGCGGGCCCTGCCCCATGAAAATGGTAGGCGTCCCCCACTGCACTCTTCGTATCAGTGAGGGACACCATAGGAAAGAGGAGGTGGGATCAGGAGAGAGAGAAAAAAAGGTGTGTGTTTTCTCCTCTCCTCAATTGGAAAAAACCGAAAAATAGATAAAACAAAGGGGGGAAAAAAGGAAAATCTAAGCTCGGACGGTGAGCATGGATAACACCAAGTCCATCTCACCGAACCGCGGGTAACACAAGCTTCCGGGCACTCCGGTTTAAGCTGTTAAAATAGACATTTCCGGTCGGCGGGCGCTTCCTATGGAAATGGTGGCGTCCCTCGCTAATGCCATCGCAGCAGCGAGAGACGCCACAGGGAGGAGAGAGGAGGGGGGGGGGGTAACACCGCTGTGTGTTTCTTAGGTGGGAAAAAACGAAAGAGAGAGAAACAGAAAAAAATAAAAATAACTAAAGGTGGGGATCTAATGCCGGACGATGAGCAGGGCGAATGTGCACACTTGGACGGTGAACATGACTAAAAAACGGGGGAGGGGGGGGGGGTTTAGTGTTAGGGAAAACGGGTCGGTTTAGTCCTGGCCTGGATTAGGCTTTCGGTGTGGGTTATGATCAGGGTTAAGTTTAGGGTGTCAGCCTGGGTTAGGCTTTCGGTGTGGGTTATGATCAGGGTTAGGTTTAGGGTGTCAGCCTGGGTTAGGCTT
>NW_026611338.1:1830000-1832007 GCF_029633865.1 Lampris incognitus
GTTAGGGTTAGGGTTAGGGTTAGGGTTAGGGTTAGGGTTAGGGTTAGGGTTAGGGTTAGGGTTAGGGTTAGGGTTAGGGTTAGGGTTAGGGTTAGGGTTAGGGTTAGGGTTAGGGTTAGGGTTAGGGTTAGGGTTAGGGTTAGGGTTAGGGTTAGGGTTAGGGTTAGGGTTAGGGTTAGGGTTAGGGTTAGGGTTAGGGTTAGGGTTAGGGTTAGGGTTAGGGTTAGGGTTAGGGTTAGGGTTAGGGTTAGGGTTAGGGTTAGGGTTAGGGTTAGGGTTAGGGTTAGGGTTAGGGTTAGGGTTAGGGTTAGGGTTAGGGTTAGGGTTAGGGTTAGGGTTAGGGTTAGGGTTAGGGTTAGGGTTAGGGTTAGGGTTAGGGTTAGGGTTAGGGTTAGGGTTAGGGTTAGGGTTAGGGTTAGGGTTAGGGTTAGGGTTAGGGTTAGGGTTAGGGTTAGGGTTAGGGTTAGGGTTAGGGTTAGGGTTAGGGTTAGGGTTAGGGTTAGGGTTAGGGTTAGGGTTAGGGTTAGGGTTAGGGTTAGGGTTAGGGTTAGGGTTAGGGTTAGGGTTAGGGTTAGGGTTAGGGTTAGGGTTAGGGTTAGGGTTAGGGTTAGGGTTAGGGTTAGGGTTAGGGTTAGGGTTAGGGTTAGGGTTAGGGTTAGGGTTAGGGTTAGGGTTAGGGTTAGGGTTAGGGTTAGGGTTAGGGTTAGGGTTAGGGTTAGGGTTAGGGTTAGGGTTAGGGTTAGGGTTAGGGTTAGGGTTAGGGTTAGGGTTAGGGTTAGGGTTAGGGTTAGGGTTAGGGTTAGGGTTAGGGTTAGGGTTAGGGTTAGGGTTAGGGTTAGGGTTAGGGTTAGGGTTAGGGTTAGGGTTAGGGTTAGGGTTAGGGTTAGGGTTAGGGTTAGGGTTAGGGTTAGGGTTAGGGTTAGGGTTAGGGTTAGGGTTAGGGTTAGGGTTAGGGTTAGGGTTAGGGTTAGGGTTAGGGTTAGGGTTAGGGTTAGGGTTAGGGTTAGGGTTAGGGTTAGGGTTAGGGTTAGGGTTAGGGTTAGGGTTAGGGTTAGGGTTAGGGTTAGGGTTAGGGTTAGGGTTAGGGTTAGGGTTAGGGTTAGGGTTAGGGTTAGGGTTAGGGTTAGGGTTAGGGTTAGGGTTAGGGTTAGGGTTAGGGTTAGGGTTAGGGTTAGGGTTAGGGTTAGGGTTAGGGTTAGGGTTAGGGTTAGGGTTAGGGTTAGGGTTAGGGTTAGGGTTAGGGTTAGGGTTAGGGTTAGGGTTAGGGTTAGGGTTAGGGTTAGGGTTAGGGTTAGGGTTAGGGTTAGGGTTAGGGTTAGGGTTAGGGTTAGGGTTAGGGTTAGGGTTAGGGTTAGGGTTATGGTTAGGGTTAGGGTTAGGGTTAGGGTTAGGGTTAGGGTTAGGGTTAGGGTTAGGGTTAGGGTTAGGGTTAGGGTTAGGGTTAGGGTTAGGGTTAGGGTTAGGGTTAGGGTTAGGGTTAGGGTTAGGGTTAGGGTTAGGGTTAGGGTTAGGGTTAGGGTTAGGGTTAGGGTTAGGGTTAGGGTTAGGGTTAGGGTTAGGGTTAGGGTTAGGGTTAGGGTTAGGGTTAGGGTTAGGGTTAGGGTTAGGGTTAGGGTTAGGGTTAGGGTTAGGGTTAGGGTTAGGGTTAGGGTTAGGGTTAGGGTTAGGGTTAGGGTTAGGGTTAGGGTTAGGGTTAGGGTTAGGGTTAGGGTTAGGGTTAGGGTTAGGGTTAGGGTTAGGGTTAGGGTTAGGGTTAGGGTTAGGGTTAGGGTTAGGGTTAGGGTTAGGGTTAGGGTTAGGGTTAGGGTTAGGGTTAGGGTTAGGGTTAGGGTTAGGGTTAGGGTTAGGGTTAGGGTTAGGGTTAGGGTTAGGGTTAGGGTTAGGGTTAGGGTTAGGGTTAGGGTTAGGGTTAGGGTTAGGGTTAGGGTTAGGGTTAGGGTTAGGGTTAGGGTTAGGGTTAGGGTTAGGGTTAGGGTTAGGGTTAGGGTTAGGGTTAGGGTTAGGGTT
>NW_026611339.1:0-25000 GCF_029633865.1 Lampris incognitus
CACACACGCACACACATACTCCGCGCGCGCGCACGCACACACAGGCTTGTACGCATACACACACTCATACACAGGCTTGCACACACACACACACATACACCGCACGCGCACGCACGCACACACGGGCTTGTACACACACACCCACATACAGATACGGTTATATACATGTATACACAATCATTGACACAGACAATCATAAACACACACGCACGCACACACACACACACACACAAACACACACACAGGCTTGCACACACACATACAGACACGCTTATACACACATGTACACAAACATTCACACAGGCAACTATATAAACACACACATACACATATACAGACACAGTTATACACACATATATACAAACATTCATACAGCCATTCACACACACACACACACAAACACATATACACCGCACACGCACGCACGCACACAGGCTTGTACACACACACGCGCGCGCACACACACACACACGCTTGCATACACACACACATACAGATAAGGTTATATACACGTATACACAATCATTCACACAGACAATCGTAAACACACACACACAAACACACACACACACACACAGGCTTGCACACACACATACAGACACGCTTATAATACAACACACATTCACAAATATTCACACAGACAACTATATAAACACACACATACACATATACAGACACAGTTATACACATATTTACAAACATTCATACAGGCATTCACACACACACACACACACACACATACACCGCACACGCACGCACGCACACAGGCTTGTACACACACACACACACACACACACACACACACACACACACACACACACACACACACGCATACACAGGCTTGCATACACAGGCTTGCATACACACACACATACAGATACGGTTATATACACGTATACACAATCATTCACACAGACAATCATAAACACACACACACACAAACACACACACACAGGCTTGCACATGTGCGCGCGCATACACACACACACATACAGACACACTTATACACACATATACACAAACATTCACACAGACAGCTATATAAACACAAACACAAACACACACACACACACACACACACATACATATACGGTTATACACACTTATACACAAACAGTCATACAGACACTGACACACACACACACACACACACACACACACACAGACCAGCACCCATTGCCCCGGCCATAGTGCACAGCACCGCCATCACCACCATCAGCACCACTCCTCTGCTCCTCTGCTCCTCCTCCTCCGCCCCCTCCTCCCCCTCCTCCCGTCACACTGGGAAATTTAGCATGCCCCTTCGGCTGATGCAGAAAACGAGATTACTGTATTTAAATGACTATGGTAATGGGAGCATGCTGCCGGGCCCCCCGCAGGATAAAGGATTTCTCGGAGCTCATTGTGAGCAGTTTTGCAGAGGACCGTCGTCCTGCTCCGCCTCACAATGGGAATGTCATTTAAAAGCTATTCCTCATTCTCCCGCGCTCCCTCTGTTCTCCTTACGGTCCTCTGTTTCCCATCAACCCCGTGTACCAAGCCGCAGGACGCCGTGCGCGCGCGCGCGCGCGCGCGCGAGCACCTCACGCCTTGCCAGTCTAGACACAAGGGGAATATTCTCCATTCAAAGCCTCGCTAGAGTGATTGGACACGCTCAGTCTGTCTCGGAAGAGATAATCCGATCTATGTTTGTAATGAAGTGCACACTCCAAGGACGTCGACTTTGTCTCTATTGTAAGAGCCGGGGCCAGGTGGCCAGTGGGTCAGGTGTTCGGTCATACCTGCGTGACTCGGTTTTGGTGTGTTGCGAGGATTTATTCCATTTAGTCCATTGTCCCGCGTGTCCAGTCCCGGATAGAGAGGTTTGGGTATAATGAGCGGGCGGCGGGATTAGGAGAGGGGGAACACATGTCCGCGTGGAGTATAATTACCACCAGATAGGGGCTGCTTCTCCGGGTGGGTGTTTGATACGCTTGTGTCAGGGTCAGTAGTCACACTCCTCCATGGTGTCTATTACACCCCGTCAAACTGGTGACAACCAGGAATCAAACTGGTGACCACCAGGAATCAAGCTGGTGACAAGCAGGAATCAAACTGGTGACCACCAGGAATCAAACTGGTGACCACCAGGAATCAAGCTGGTGACCACCAGGAATCAGGAACATTGATGTGTCGTTTCACTCCATGCACACGCGCACATGAAATGAAACGAAATATCGACCCCCCCCTTAAAAAGTATCGCCCCCCCCCTTTAAAAGTAGTTTATTCAAGTGTACTATTGGTATACTTGTTTTAAACTAAAAATCAGTGAGTATACTTCCGGTTTACTTTTAAGGACTTAGCAGAGATATACTGAACAAAACTATGCTTAGGTATACTTACACGTATACTACTGGTACAAATACTTGAACTCTACGTGAACTTGAACTTTACTTGAAGTTTACTTAATAAAATAATGTATTTATACTTAATAAAATATCATTATTATTATTATTATTATTTTGTAAGGGCCAGCCCACAGCAGTGCAACACAAAGACAAGAACATATATCCAAAATACAAGAACACAAATATCCAACATATCCAAAATACAAAAAATTCCCTGTCCAGTAGAGGGAACGCCAGGATGCGTGGGCTAGCAGTTAGCTTAGCCTGCTCCGCTTCCGCGTCCTGTCAGACCGCCCTCTGTGTTCCCTCCACGGGCGGAGCTCCAGGCAGGGCCGTGGTCCCTGGGCCCACCGGACGCAGCAGACCAGCCCCCCCCCCAGCCGATCCAACGCCAGCTCTCCCAGCCAGACACCTGCGACGCGCCTCCCTGCACCCCACCCGACGACACTAAAAACACAGTCTAACGCCAGGCGAGGCCGCCAGACCGCCCTCGGTGCCGTCGGAACCGCCGGTCCGCATGGGCCAGCAGGCACACCCCGCCTCCAAACCAAACCAATAAAAGAAGATAAGATTGAAAAAAAAGAGAGAAAGAAAGAAAGTGTCAGCCAGCGTCTCTCCCCAGCCCTCCCCCTTTCTCCCCCTTTCTCCCTATCTTTTCCATCTCGCTGACCATTACACACACACCACTGATCCAGGCTAATTGCTGAAATCATCCCCGCGCTGATGACAAACTGGGTCCAGACGGAGTAGAGAGAAGGGGCAAGGGCTGTTTAAGGGAGACGAGTATTTTTTACAGATGAAAACATGAGGAAAAACAAGATACGGGGAGCAGAGAGATGGAGGAGGAGGAGGAGGAGGAGGGGAGACAGGAATGTGAGGCGGAGGGACGGCGGGACGCTGTGATGTTGCTGCTGGTTTTCCTCCTCGTCACAGAGCACTTCATCATAGATGGGTTTTTCCTCCTGGTCTCGTGTCCTCCCCTCCTCTTCCCGCTCCCTCGGCACTCCCCCACCCCCTGCCACCTCCCCATCCTCGTCCCCTGCTCCTCCCTGCCTTCCAGGGCCCCCCGCCGCAAACCTGATCTATTGGTTTGCAGCAGTGCGCGGTGCGATAAATCACGGGAATGGGGGCCGGCGATGATTAGGTTGCGGGGCGCAGTGAGAGAGAAAGAGAAGGAGAAAGAGGGGATGGATGGATTTGGAGCGGAGTAGTGCAAGAAAAGCAGGGAGCAGGCAGGGAGGAGGTGGTGTGTGGTGGAGGAGGGGGAAGGGGAGTGGGGGGTGGGGGGGGTTGTTGTGGGCCCAGCACGGCACAGCGGCAGGCGCGTAGCAGACAGGTTACTGATGGTGTTTGTTTCTCCCAGGCCTGTACCTGTGCAGGGGGCAGATTCTCCTGGGGGTTACATAAAGGAGCTATGGGGCCTGCCGGGGACCGTCGCAGCCTCCAGGACACATAAACTGAGCTGGAATTGCCCAGGCACTGAAATATACAGGCACAGCGGCATTGCTTATTCTGGCCGAGCCCCATTATACCACTCCCGCTGCTGAGACGGAGGAACGGGGGGCGGGGAGGGGGGGGAGCAAGAAAGAGAGAGAGCCATGGGAGAAGAAAATGCATATTAATACCGTTGTCAGTTTCACCACCAATTAAAACTTCATTTGTCTAAATCTATGGACTTTAGCCTCATTTAAGCCTCGGTGGCTTGGTAGCCTTTTTTAAAGAGGAGGAACTGGAAGACTCCTGCAGGACTGACCGAACACATTCGCTGCCCATCGGAAATATTTTACATCCAGCCAGTAACCCCCCTCCTCCGAGCTGTCCCGGTCGCTGCTCCACCCCCCTCCGCCGATCCGGGGAGGGCTGCAGACTACCACACGCCTCCTCCGATACACGTGGAGTCGTCAGCCGCTTCTTTTCACCTGACAGTGAGGAGTTTCGCCAGGGGGACATAGCACGTGGGAGGATCACGTTACCCCCCCCCCCAGTTCCCCCTACCCCCTGAACAGGCGTCCCGACTGACCGACCAGAAGGTGCGCTGGTGCAGCGATCAGGACACATACCCACATCCGGCTTCCCATCCGCAGACACGGCCAATTGACTCTGTGCATAACTGTAGGCCACTGACTTCACCAGTTTCCTGTTTGTTGGCGCGTGCTATTGACAATGGCATATTTTTCGCGATGCCTGCAAGATTTACCATGGATAAATGTCCACGACATGCACAGAACTGTCGACAAACTTTACGCCCACAGTTATGAGAATTATGAGGGTTGAGGATCCTCATCCTCATACATGTGTATTTAACTTGATATGTACAACCTGAAACCCGCCCCCCCCCCCTCCGTTTGCTGGTAGGTGCAGGTGAAATTTTGTGGACAACGCCAACAAACAGGAAACCGGTAGGACCGCTGCAGTAGAAACCGGAAGTCAGTGGGCTACAGTTATGCACAGAGCCGAATGTGTCTGTAGAGACGCCTGACCAAGCCGGAGGTAACACGGGGATTCGAACCATGTTAGTAGGCCGCATAATAGGACCGCTACGCTACGCGGGCGCCCCCTCGGTGACATTTTCAGAGCAGGTAGTTACGTCCGATTAGGCCGACCACTCATAACTGAACTCACTGTCAATTACCGGTGCCCTCTGAATCCGCTTATAGAACGAGGATTTGCCTGAACTTTTACCACGACCTGAGCGAAACTGGAACTCATGGCCTCCTCGACAGCCAGCACGTTGCCCGTCAGACCCTTTAGCCTGTCACCCATCCCGGGTAGCTGTTCTCCCCCGCATTGCATCCGTCTAGGGGAGCGCAAACACAAACCCCAGCGCCGCCAGGGAGGATAATGAAGCGCGGGATCTGCCACAGCGAGCCTCGTATCACTGCACCGGCTTCCTCCTTCCTTCCTTCCTTCCGCGCGCCCATTTAGCGGTTGTTCTCCGTTGCCGCGCGTTTCATCAGCGGCGCGGGCTGGCAGGTGGGAGGGATCCCGCCTTTGGGGGGGGGGGGGGTGGTGCGGGCGCGGGGGAGGCTTTGTTTGCTTTAGTTTACACGCCGCTTGTTGTATGTTGCATGTTGGCGCGCCAGCTCTCTGCCGTCAGCCGCGCGATCATCGAGGCTGACAGCCCCCGCCGCCATGTTGTTTTGAAGGCAGCGGAGGAATCAGACGACAGGAGACGGGACAGAAGACAGCGCGGGAAAGGGGAAACACTCTAAACTCACCTGCCAAGATCTTACCGGCGGGTTCCTTCTTATCATCCCGCGTTTACGATATTTAGTCTAACAGGATGAGGATGAGGCTTAAGGAGGGGGTTACCGTCAGGGCTAATATGGGTTGATTCGCTCTCTCTCTTTTTTTTTTTTTTGGATGGGAGGGGTGCTGTGTGGAGGGGGTGGGTGGAGGGAGGGAGGGGGGGAGGCAGGATTACAGAGATGATCCTGCCATTCTTTCCTACCCCTAAACAGGCCCCCGTCTTCCCTCCCCAAGCCCTGCTAATTCCCTTTTGATGAGGCATGCTAAATAAATCCCATTTCCACACCTTTATTCCCCACCGACTCCTGCAGCGGAGATCAGGGACGCAGATTTTGGGGCTTCTGCTGCCGTTTGGGACCCACAATGGAGCCCGTCTGCACAGCGGCCTGCTCCGTCCGGTCAGCCTCATTATGCCTTCACCCCAGCACATGCCCAGTGGCCCACAAACACACACACACACACACACACACACACACACACACACACACACACACACACACACACACACACACACACACACACACACACACACACACACACACACACACACACACACAAGCATAGACAGACTGACACATTTACACATGCAGGTTTACACAAATGCACCATGATGGTTTTGTGCAATTTGTAGGACAAATGTTGCACATCATGTCGTACATGTACCTCAGATTGTAGTTAGAAGGGGCGAGAGGATATACTTCGCGTGAGCGTGTGTGCGCGCAGACATTTTATTTTAGTGCTTCTGTGTGTTCATGTGTGCATGTTGTCGTGCGTGCAGATGTGTTTTCCTACCTGCTTGTGCGTCTGTGTGTGTGTGTGTGTGTGTGTGTGTGTGTGTGTGTGTGTGTGTGTCTGTATGTGAACTTGTCTATGAATGAGTGTTTATCTGTTTGTGCTTGCGTGTGTACATGCGTGTGTGTCCGTGTAGGTGTATGTCTGATTGTGCGTGAGCTTGTCTGAGTGAGTGTGAGTGCGTGCGTGCGGTGCGTGTGCATTCGTGCGTGTGTGCATGTGTGCATGAGTGAGTCTGTGCGTGCGTGTGCGTGCGTGCGTGCGTACATGCATGCGTGAGTGTGTGCATACGTACGTGTGCGTGCGTGCATGTGTGTGTGCGTGTGTGCGTGTGTGTGTGTGTGTGTGAACACTGTACATCTCCCTCCTGTCCCGTCAGCCCTTCCACTCTCACACGCTGAGCCCCTGCGCTCGGCTATGACGCTAACAAGCTCCTCCGTCTCTCTGCCTCTGTCTACAGCGGAGCCCTGTTATTAATGGGGACCAGCTGGGAGTGGTGAAGGTACATGCACAGCCAGACAAAGCCCCATATATAATCATAAAGTCATAACAAACGACCTGATGTAAATGAGGGGGGGTGTTTTGGGGGGAGACTCGGCTTGGGGGAGAATAGGGGCACGGGTAAATGGGGATTCAACCTGTCACCTGACATCAAAATGGCCAGTGCCCCCTTAGATGGCTGGTAGAGACCTCACTCCCTGACCTTTGACCCCCCCTCGCCCCCCTCCTGGACATGGTAGACAGGGTGGGGTCAAGCCTTGAGAGGCAGCGGTGAGTATCTCTCAGACCGCTCATTTCTCTGCTGAAAGGAGGCTGTTAGGGACTGTGCCTGCAGTCCTTCCGGGCAAATAAAAGACAACTTTTCAGACCCCCTTGTGTCCATTGGTCCACTTGTGGTTTTGGCCTGGAACGTTGCGCTGTGGCCCATGCCAAACCGCAATAATGTGGCTGATAAAAGACAGCTTGTGGTCGTGGCGGACTTGTGGAGTGCAACAACAACACACAATTTGGTATTTATTTCCAGAGGAAATAATGATTACCACATTACATTATGGGCAAGGAGAATCCTGGCCTGCTCATCTGCACCGTGTCTGCACCGGCGAGGCTTACCCAGACACATGCTTCCAATTAGCTGGGCTTCTTCATGTAAATGCTTCATAAATTATCCTCCCTGCCCCGGGATTAGGTGCTCATAAAGAGAGTTAGCATCTCAATAAACAGCAAAGGTTGTGTATGGAGAGCAAATTAGAGGGACAGTGGGAGGGGAGGGAAGAGGTGTGTGTGTGTGGGTGTGGGTGTGTGTGTGGGTGAGGATATGGGGGGGGGGGTGCTGGCAGTAGGTGGCATTGGCGTTGATAAGGGACGGGGTGGGGGTGCAAAGACAGACCTGGGCCAAACAGTATTTGAAAAAAAAAAAGAAAAAGAAAAGAAAAAAAGAAAAGGGAGCGTTTGTTTTATCCGGCTTGGCTTACCAGATGGCGGTGGCTCGCCACATAACAGAATACAATAGGGCTTTCTGTATCAAGGAGATTCGGATGGCGGTGCGTAAGTTATTTATTACAGAGAAGTGTGCTAAGCTGGCTTTCAAATATTTCCCTGTTCTTGTCTAAAATTTCTAGCAGTTACTGGTTTAGTAGGGTGACCTGATGGTTAATGGATGATGATAATAATAATAATAATGATGATGATGATAATAATAGCAATAATGATGATGATGATGATGATAATAATAGCAATAATAATGATGATGATGATGGCGATGACGACGACGACGATAACAATAATAATAATAATAATAATAATAATGATGATAATAATAACGATGATGATGATAATAATAACAATAATGATGATGATGACGACGACGATAACAATAATAATAATGATAATAATGATGATGATAATAATAATAATAATGATGATGATGATTATAATAATAATAATAACGATTATGATGATGATGATGACGACGACGATAACAATAATAATAATGATGGTGATGATAATAATAATAATGATGATGATTATAATAATAATAATAATTATTATTATTATAATTGCCAGTGATGGATGCAATGGGTTTATTTAACTGCGTGATGACAGAGGTGCTGTAAGGGAATAGATAAATGTGATTTAAACAAGACGAAAAGGAAATAAAAGAATCAGTAAGGCGACGAGCATTAAAGTTAAAAGCGATCTGAAATAAAGGTGCGGTTTCAAAAAAATGACCCCAGGGAGGACACCGGTAAACCTGATCTGATAGGACAGGCCACAGAGAAGTATGTGCTATGATTCTGTGCTCATCTCCCTCTTCCAAGAGGATATCAATTATTTCCCTATATAGATACATCTTAGAGGCATGGGAAACGGAAAGAGTGGGTGAGGAGGGAAGCAGCACAGTATGAACAACGTGCCAGTAAATACAGCATTCACATTTCCTCCAATGTCATTCCATAACGATCCATTTAAAGGGGCGTGGCCACAAAGTAGCTCCTGACTGTGTCCCATAGCCCATGCACGCCGTGGTCATACTCACCGGCTAAAAAGGCTGCCCTTTCTATATTAGGAATAATAAGAGAATTCAAAGATCCACGCCAAGGCCGCAGTCTTCATTTGCTTGGGTGATAGATTTTCCATCTTGCAGCTGAATATACAAACCACGGGACTCAGGTAGATCCGTACATCAGGTGCCGCTGAATGGATGCGCGCGCCCAGGATTGACCTCATTCCGGGGCGGTCTCACTGCACGTGTAGGATTTAGGGTGCCGATCTTTCCTCAACCATGCGGGCATAAATTGAACCTTGGGGGGTCCAAGTTTGTAAGCTTTTCGGGATTGATGTACAGTAGACCCTGTGTAATGTTTCCGCTTGAATGATCTTACATCTCACGCATACAGATATATATATATATATATATATATATATATATATATATCCTGGTTGAGTTTTTCCAGATCGTCTCCCGTTGTGCATGCGTGTCTTCCTCTTAACAAATACTCGATCCATTCCCCTGTCTGACCCTGTGCTTTGACCCCCTTTGGTTAAATGGTGGCAGGAATTCCCGTTTGCGGCGGCCTCACCCGGTACCGTCCATGCAGTGTCTTTGTCCGCATCCGCGTCTATGTTTTGTCTTCGTTTGATGGCTGGGAGAGCTGGCGCTGGATCGGCTGGGACAGCTTGGTCTGCTGCGTCCTGTGGGCCCAGGGACCACGGCCCTGCCCAGAGCTGTACCCGAAGAAGAAACACCGAGGGCGGTCTGACAGGACGCGGAAGCGGGGCAGGCTAAGCTAACTGCTAGCCCGTGCAGACCGGCAGTTCTGATAACACCGAGGGCGGCCTGACGGCGGCCTCGCCTGGCCTTGATATTGCTATTTTTGGTGTGATCCTGTGGAGTGCGGGGAGGTGTGTCGAGGGTGTCCGGCTGGAAGAGCTGGCGTTGGATCGGCTGAGGGAGTCTGGTCTGCTGCATCCGGTGGGCCCAAAGGCCACGGCCCCTGAACTGGAGCTGTCCCCGAAGAAGAAACACCGAGGGCGGTCTGACAGGACGCGGAAGCGGGGCAGGCTAAGCTAACTGCTTAGCCTGCGGATATTGGCGAGATGGTGAATTTTCATATTTCCCAATATAAGGCACCAATCAATTCATCATCACTGTGCAAACCGCGACTCCCTCTGCCTCCCCTAAATGGCATCATCTGTCTGTGAAATCCGTGGAGGGATAATCTGCTAAAGCAAAGCCCCCCCTCCCCCTTTTCAATCGAATATATAATAGCTGAGGCATTATGAGAATTAGGCTCCGTGGTTTGCGTAAAGGTGCGGGCGAGCGAGGGTTTTGAATTCTGACGGGAATGCAAAGCATCGGTAAACATGGCGCACAAAGAGGGTTAACACCCTAAACCTCGGGCCACACTGACCATACAATGGACTGGGTTATTGAATTGGCCCAGAGCTGTGGGAGAGAGGCTGTTTAAGAAGACAGAGAGAGACAGAGAGACAGATATAGAGACAGACAGACAGATATAGAGACAGACAGCGGCGGGCTTTTGTCCAGGAGCTGGAACACGTGATTCCAGAGGACCAGGAAATGGACGACGCAGGTAAGCTGCGGGTGGTCCTGGGAGGGGGGCCAGCGGCGAGCATTGCAGCAAGATGTATATGTTCCTGCCACAACCTGAGAGACAGTGGGGGGCGGCACCTATTGCTACTGTTGCTGTTTGGTATAATAATCATTGTTGCTGTTGCTGTTATCATTATAATCATTGTTGTGTTGTGTTGTTGTTGTTTTACATGCTTTGGCGATGTGTACACAAACGTATGTCATGCCAATAAAGCACATATTGAATTTAATATTGAATTGAATTGAGATATAGAGAGACAGAGAGACAGAGAGACAGACAGAGAATTAGAGACAGACAGAGAGATACAGACAGACAGATATATATATAGCGAGAGACAGAGAGACAGAGACAGAGAGAATCAGACAGACAGACAGACAGACAGACAGACAGACAGACAGACAGACAGACAGACAGAGATATATATATATATAGAGAGAGAGAGCGATGTATAGAGAGACAGAGACACAGAGACAGAGAGAGAGAGAGCAAGCGAGAGACAGACAGAGACAGACAGAAAGAGAGACAGGCAGACAGATATATATATATATAGAGAGAGAGAGAGAGAGAGAGACAGACAGACAGACAGACAGACAGACAGACAGACAGACAGACAGAGAGACAAAGAGACAGAGACACAGAGAGGGTAGAGAGAGAGAGGGAGAAGATAGAGAGAGAGGGAAGAGACAGAGAGAGGGAAGAGAGAGGGGGGAAGAGAGAGAGAGGGAGAGGGAAGAGAGAGAGAGACAGAGGGAGATGAGAGAGAGGGAAGAGAGAGAGAGAGAGAGGGAAGAGAGAGAGAGGGAGAGAGAGAGAGAGGGAGAAGAGAGAGAGAGAGAGAGAGAGACAGAGAGACAGAGAGAGAGAGAGAGGGAGAAGAGAGAGAGAGAGAGAGAGAGAGAGAGAGAGAGAGAGAGAGAGAGAGAGAGAGAGGAGAGCTCGGCTGAGAGAACCCAGCATGACAGACACTTGTCCATGTAAAGGCGGTGTGGGAATCATACTGTGCTCTCAACAACACTCTCCTTTAGTGTCTATCAAGCAGACACGCAGCAACGCGGCTGTCACGTCTGCGTGTGATATAAATTCAATCTCCCGTTTTCATCCGGATGTATGGAGTCTCTCTGCGGGAGAGAGAGAGGGAACTGACACACCAAAACACACCAAGACACACACACACACACACTACATGTGCACACACACACACTACATGTGTACACGCACTAACACACATGCGCACACACATGCCAAGAAACACACACACACACACACACACACACACACACACACACACACACACACACACACACACACACACACTTTTAAATACAGCACCATACAGACGGTCAATAAACAGAATGGGGGTGAGATTAAGCCTAAACCCACCTTCTTTTCATGTGGCAGAGCAGCCACTGTCCCCAGATCTGGCACCAGATGGCGCTGTGCTGGTGGGTGCCAGGAGATAATCGGGACAGATCGGGCCGCATTACTACCCATTATCTTCTAATTATTCTTGTGCGGAGCGCTGATCCCGCCGTTTGTGTAAGTGGATGGCACAGAGAGCCTGTCGCCCCCGGCAGCACGAAATCCTACCACTTCCCTCACCCCTCTGGGGACGGAGGGGTAGATCAACTGGGGGGGGGAGGGGAGAGAGAGGGGTGGGAGAAGAGCTGGAGGATAAGGCTAGTAACCTTACACATAGAAGACATCTTCCAGCAACATGCAACGGTAGCAAGTCTTCCGATCTCCAAAGGTCGGTGGTCCGAGGACTACCAGATCCCGTTGACCGCTGCCCTCCAATCAAAGCGCGCGGATCTGGTTCAGTGGGGCGCGGCTTCGCTGACATTTTTGTAATCACACGAAACAACTTAATCATCTTGTTAGTGGATGCAGTCACATGGCGCCTTGTCCTCCGATGCCTCCTTAAAAGAACGATAAGAATACAGTTCAGGTCTCCAAGGCTCCATTTGCGCAGCGCGCGTGCGGAGCGGGCCCCAACCCCCCCCCGCCCACCCCTACCCCCCACCCCCTACCCCAAAGGATCGCGCTAACTGCGCGGAGGCATATGGCTTACCATGTGCCGAGTCCCACGTGCACTCTCTTAAGCGCGATTCTACCCGGAACATCTTCGCTTAATTATCAGCATTTTGTTCGGGATCCTCCTAGTTTGCATATTAATGTGTGTCAGCTCGGTAAGTACAACGCGAGGAGATGGAGGCTTAGGCTACGGCAGGAGACCGCCGTAAAGGGAGGCTTCGCCGAGCGAGGACGTACTACATGTTCGGCAGCATCCGACTCCCACCGGGGGACGTCACCAAAATGACGGGCGGGTTTCCGCTGCCGTCGCAAGTTCAAGTGCACGTGTAAGCCTGCATGTTTCTATATTGCGATTTAGGAGACGGAATACGCTGGCGGCACATGGCGGCACATGGCGGCTCTGTGCGGCATTGTGTGCGTGAGAATGAGTGCGTGTGTGCACGTGCGTAGGCTAGCATGCACGTGGGCCCATGGCATGCGGCAGCCAGTCCTCAGACTGACATGTAATATAACACGCTGCGGCGTTGTTTATCAATCTCGCCGGCCGCACAGCGAGGGCATGTACATGCAAATGAGAATAGCTAAATGCCACTGAGGGGGCGGGAGAGGGAGGCAATCACTTCAGCTGACAAACTGCATAGGAAAGGGGTGTCGGGGGTTGGGGGGTGGGGTGGGGATGGGGGTGGGGGTACAGAATGAGGGAACGCGAGCTTGATAACGGAGGTATGTTTATACACGGTGATGCAAGAGAGATAAAGGGAGCAGACTTAATTAGCCCGCCCCCGGTGAGGAATGACGAACTCACCTCCATCCCGGTTAAAAAGTATATGTTGAAGAGAGCCATCATGAAAACCACTGTGCTGCTTACATTGTCTAATGAGTATCTTGTGAAAAGGGGAGATTAATGACGTGCGTGCGTGCGTGCGTGCGTGCGTGCGTGCGTGTTTGGCAGGGACAGAAAACCACAGAGATTTGATTAAAAATGTGATAGAAGCCGCAGCTTAGATCTGCACCATTCTCTGCCAAGCAGGGGTCAGGTCGGCCGATCTTTGGCCACTTGGGCAAATCTCAAACACAAACACAGCAGAAGAAAGGAGCAGAAAGTGTGGGGAGGCTGGTCGCTGAAAGAGTGATAGAGCTCGTCCATGGGAAGATGAACGGCCAACAGAGATCACGAAGAGAAAGCTGATTAGCTGGCTTTTAGATATCTGGGAACCACCCAAAAGGAGGGAGCCTATAGCTCCCCAAATCCTGACCCTTAACACCGAGTCTGTCAACCCTGGGAGCCCCTATGCAACAATGAGGAGTCTATAAGCGGCTCCGACTTTCTCCATTGCTGGTTCATTAAACGACAAAGGGGACAGATAGCCACTGGGTTGCTGTATTGGGGGCTTTTAGCTTACGCTCATGGGGGCTTTTAGCTTACGTTGCCTTCGTTTTGAAAGGGAAACCATTGGCCCCAAGCAGATAAAACAGGAATTTTCCCGCAGCTTGTACACAACTGTGTCAGTTTACATGGCTTTACATGGTGTTACAGTTTGCATATTATAGGGATACCGATTAAGTCTCATATATCATCCTAAACAGTGGCGGCTGGTGCTAAAAATGTTTTGGGGGGGGGCAATTTACCTTGGCGTAGCACACCTGACAGGTGCTTTAATGTCCACACAGTCACAGGGATATTAAGAAGGGCAGTGTAGCCTATAGATGTTATCAGGGTTCGTAGACGGTGGATGATTGACAGTCGAGACGAGGCATCATGGTGGGTGTGAACATGATTGACAGCCATGAGAATTGTCCAATAACGTTAGATAAAAAAAAACCCATTAAAACAATACCAACTCGCTGCCAATAAAAGTGGGAGTGTCTGGGGCGCACGGAACTGCGCCCCCTGGAAAATCTGAAGAAACCAATCAGACGGCAGCCTCGGGTCACCTGCTCTTCACAAGTTTGAGGGCTTACATGATGTATCATTTGGCCCGTGCCCCTCACCCAGGAAGTTTATGTATTCAGACAGAAACCAACCAAATACCATTTGGAACCAATATTTAATGGCTGCTGACATGTGAAAACACTTTTACTTCATAATTATTTGCATTACATCACTAAATTATATCTAAGTAGCGTTTCATCTCTTGATATTTGAAGGGAGCGGCGCCCCCAGCGGCCCGTACTGGCCACGCCGTGAAAATAACATGGCCGGAACCGGCTTTGGAGCAGCAAAAGGATAGAGGAAGCCCAGAGCGGCTGAGACTAAAGCCTGGGCCCGGGGCTCTCTCCCCGGGCTCTCCATTGTTCTCCAGGGGGCCTTCCCTCGATCAAAGACCCGAGTGGCAGGAGGATCAGAAAGATCTGAACACAGCAGGGAGGCCTGAGGGTTAGAGAGACCGTCCTATAGCTCAAAGGCTACTGGTTCGATTCCTGCATTATCATGTAGTATGTGCGCCTATCAACAGCGTCGCGCCCTGCCAAAGTGTCCTTGAGCAAGATGCAGAAGCCATTGCTTGCTTTGCTCGTTGTATTGCCACCTTAGATACAAGTGCAAAGACGGGGTTTCTTGACCGGTACTGTGTAGGCCGGAGAACAGCTGAAACAGGCTTTTCTTTGCCGCGCAAGTTTCAGCCGTAATATTTGCTCTGCGCATGCGCGACACTCTCCTCTTTGTGCGCATCCAAGTACGCCGGCGGGCACACGTCAGCTCCGACGATATCGGACAACATCGGTTTTTGGGGTTAAACGTTTCTCTGCTTTAGCCTGATTTTGTTTCGGATAGATCACTGCGACTGCTTGACCGCTGAATTGGACTTGGATTGCCGCGATCACCGACTTGTCGGTTAAAAATGAGCATATTTAGCAGCATGTTTGAGAGGTCCAGACAAATGGCGGGTGGGCAGTGGGGAACAGCTGATGACGCAGCGTGCTCAGCAAAACAAACACGTAAGACTCTTAAGCCCAGCAAGACTTCAGCTAAGACTTATATTCAGTTGTTAGGCCAAGGCAAATAAATACATGAATAAATAAATTAATTGATTAATTAATTAATATTGGGGCATCCGGGTAGCGGAGCGGTCTATTCCGTTGCCTACCAACACGGGGATCGCCAGTTCGAATCCCTTTGTTACCTCCGGTTTGGTCGGACGTCCCTCCAGACACAGTTGGCCGTGTCTGCGGGTGGGAAGCCGGATGTGGGTATGAGTCCTGGTCGCTGCACTAGCGCCTCCTCTGGGCGGTTGGTCGGGGTGCCTGTTCGGAGGGGGGAGGGGGAACTGGGGGGAATAACGTGATCCTCCCGCGTGCTACGTCCCCCTGGTGAAACTCCTCACTGTCAGGTGAAAAGAAGCGGCTGGCGACTCCACATGTATCGGAGGAGGCATGTGATAGTCTGCAGCCCTCCCCGGATCAGCAGAGGGGGTGGAGCAGCGACCGGGACGGCTCGGAAGAGTGGGGTAATTGGCCAGATACAGTTGGGGAGAACAAGGAGGGGAAATCCCAAATAAATAGATAGATAGATAGATAGATAGATAGATAGATAGATAGATAGATAGATAGATAGATAGATAGATAGATAGATAGATAGATAGATAGATAGATAGATAGATAGATAGATAGATAGATAGATAATCGAATAAATAGATAAATAGATAGATAGATAGATAGATAGATAATCGAATAAATAAATGAATAGATAAATAGATAGATAGATAGATAGATAAACGAAGAAATAAACAAACAAATAGATATATGTATATATATATGTATATATAAATAAATTACAACATTATTTTAATTTCCCAAAAGATATGCCTATTAAAAAAATTACCAAAAATTGTAAAATTAAATCAAATGATCCTCGGATTTTTGTTGTAGAGCACGGAGCAACGAATGACCCTGGAAGACCATCAGCTGAAACATTACGGTTATTTGTCTTTGAAAGACGGGCCTCTCTCATACCAGGGGCGCAGATGGTTTAATTTTTAAGAAGCGGTCAATGTCAAAGGGAATCTATGGCAGATCAGACGAATATGAAATGTATGTCATACGTAGTTTGATTTCATTTCAGTCACCCAGTTTCCAATGAGTCTTACAACTGTCCCAAGCATGAGGCCATCCATCCATCCATCCATCCATCCATCCATCCATCCATCCATCCATCCATCCATCCATCCATCCATCCATTTTCCAAGCCCCTTATCCTAATTAGGATGCTGAAGCCTATCCCAGCAGTCATTGGGCGGCGGGCGGGGAGACACCCTGGACAGGTCGCCAGGCCATCACAGGGCCCGCACATTCACACCTAGCGACAATTTAGTAAGTATTCACCTGACCTACCCCAGATAGCCAAATTGCTGTGGCCCGGACCCGTCCCACACCGACACTTTCATCCGGCCCACGTACCGTGTGGAATGACGGCACTTGGGCGGTCCGCTCCTGTTTGCCAGATCTGGGCCAGAACCAAGACATAGCAAGGCCGCATGTGCCGCATATTTGCCAAAGGTGGTCCATATTTGTTTTGTGATATTTGGGCCATATTCACCATTTACCACACGGGGCACTTCAGGGTCACATCCAGATCACATGTTGCCGAGAGCACCGCATCTTTGCCAGAAAAGGCCCACACTTGATTTGCCATATTTGGGCCATATTTACTGTTGTACTTCAGGCTCACATCCATTTTGGCAGGGCCAGAAGAAGGCCTTCAGTGCCGTGCAGCATCATTGCCTGAAGTGGCCCACATCCGGATGCTATCCGGGACATGTCTTTTTGGACTGTGGGAGGAAGCGTGAGGACAAATTGTGAAAAAACGTGCACGACGTGCATCGGACTTTGACCCCCGCATTTATCGGTCGACAGATAAAAGAGACACACGCAGAAGAGTCGAGATGTTGTCCATCCGCACGTTTCATGTGTGAAGGAGCAAGGTGTGCTGCAATTGCACCCAGTCTGCCCCGCACCCCATCCATCTGTGCCTTCGCCATATATTACAGTCTCTGCTCTTTGATACTGGACTCCACCCCCGACCCTCCCCTGCGCACTCACAGACGCGCACACACACACACACACACACACACACACACACACACACACACACACACACACATTCACCGGCGTGTTCACCTCCTCAAAGGAAGGCCTTCCTTCAGTAGGGGAGGTTGACCCCTCCCTTGAGGGCCCGTGTTTGCTCCGAGACGGGGTCTGCAAAAAAAAAAAAAAAGAGAAAAGGAAGAAGAAAAAGCACCAGGGCTCACCTTACAACAGGAAGACACACTTCTCTTCTGCCCGCGAGTGTCAGTCCGTGGCCAGCCGTGACCCGGGCGACAGCAATCAAAGTGAATACCGGAATGAAGCAGGTGGTAAATTGTGTATTCTTCAACTTGCGAGGAGCACGGCGCACTGCTTTCGCCTGTTGATGGCGTATGTATAATTTAACACAATCTGTGCATGTATTATAAATGAACAGGGCTCGTGGCAAATGGAGCGCAATTAACGTCTCTGAGCTTACACCATGCAGATTGACTGTCTTTAGCCTATTTTTTCCCCCCTTGCTCATTTCTGTCTTTTCGCTCTTTTTTTCATCTCCCCCTTGTCTTCCCACCCACCCCCCCCCACCCCCGTTCCCAAACCTCAGCTCTTTCTCCGGGAGTCAACTTTATAAAGGAGCGAGAGCGAGAGTTATAGCGAGCGAGCACTCCGGAGGCAAGTCAATACCCTATCAGCTCCTGCCGAACGCTGACACCTTGACGTCCTTGACAGCAAATTATTACTTTTTCATGACGCAACCAGGTGCAATTACAGCAACATCTTTGCGCCGTATCCTGCTGCTCCTGCAACTGTCAAAAGGCGTTCCTGGTGGGGCTCCTGCAGGAGCCGAGACATCGAGTCTCTCAGTCCCTCCCCAAGATCTCTGCAAAGACAGACTGACAGACAGCAGTAAAGAATCGGGTGGGGGGTGGTGGTGGGGGAGTGGGGGCGGTTTAAGAGAAAATAGAGAGCCATTCGAACATGCCCAAAGATACAGTAAAGAGTTTCATTCTACTCCGTCCCTATTCTGGGAACACTCTGAGGTTTGTTTAGAGGCCTTCTGACTGACAGTAAGTGTGTTGTGGAGTTTTGTTGTTGAGTGCAGACACTAGCTAGCTAGCTAGCTAGCTAGCTGCTAGCGTCTCCCAGGCAGCGGGTAAGCAGCAGTGTGTGTAGCGTCAACCCTGTAGGCTTGATTATAAAGTTTAACTGCACTTTAACACAAACAACGGCGAGGAGAAAAAACAAACCTCAATTAAGACTTCAGAGCGCCACCGCCTCCCCGCGGCGCGGAGGAGAAGAAGGGAGCACAAAGGGCCCACGAGCCTGTGATGCCACCCCCTGCGAATACGGGACGCTGGGTGGGGGAGAAACTTTACAGTCCTGGAGGTGGATGTTGCCTCATGTCTCGGCGTGTGTTTGGTGTGTCCCCCGACAGGGACCGACGGGAGACACGAGGGTGGCGGCAGCGGTGGCATGTGTATGTGCACACGTGTGTGTGTGTGTGTGTGTGTGTGTGTGTGTGTGTGTGTGTGTGTGTGTGTGTGTGTGTGTGCTAAGCAGAGGGACAGGTAAAAGAGAAGAACAAACTCATACACACTGTAGAGGCAGCTGAGAAACTGTCTTTCATCTCAGACTCATCATCGCTGCTCCTCTACTGATCCCCATCACTCACCCCCCCCTCCTCCTCACCACCCGCCCACCTCTCTTCCGTTCACTACCCCCTCTCACCCCCCCTCCCCACCCAGCCAATTTCCTCAGTTTCCCTTTAACATTTCTTACAGTGGAAGACACGCACGCACGCACGCACGCACGCGCGCACGCACACACACGCACACACACACAGCTGACTTATGTAGGTAATGACACCTCAGTGAGCTATTGGTTTTTCTCGGCCCTCCGTGTGTTTTTCCTCCCCTCCTGTCGTAACGCACTCCCCCCACTCCACTCCCGCCCCTGCTTTCCTGTCTCACCCTCCCTTCGCCTGCCGCCCCCCCCCCAAAAACCCTTTCTCCCAGTCCTCCATCTCGCTTCAGTTCTGCCCTCTCTTCTCTCTCTCCTTCCCCTGCTCCCTCAGGTCTCCCCCCCCCCTCTCTCGCTCTCTCGCTCTCTCTCCCACTGTCTGTCTCTGTCTCTCTATCGTAGTCTCCGCGCGGTGTCAGACACAGATTTATTCTGCCTGTGATGCGTGTCGAGCAGAGCCGTGTGAGCGAGCGGGGACGGGGTCAGTGGGAGGGAGGTGGGGGGGAGGCGTGTGTACAATAAGAGATAAGATCATGGCTCCCCAGGGGCTTGTTTGGCCCTGTATCCGATCCATCAAACGCCCGCTCCAAGTGCCAAGGTCAACTCTAATGAGCATTTTCTGGGGTCTTATTCTGCACACTTCACACCCCCACCCACACTGACGCACGTGCGCGCACGCGCGCACGCGCACCCACACTGACACACGTATACACCCCTGCATGCACGCGCGTGCACGGAGTACCCCCTCGCTCAACATACCTCGTACCTGCTTGGCTGTACAATGGATGAATTTGACAGCAGACACGCCATGCAAACCTGCAGCTAAGGAGGTTTTCGAACACCACGTGAAAACCAGGCGTCACCGTGGGAAAAGCAAAGCCACGACGAGTGATCCGCATCAGGTGTGAACTTTAACACGCGGTCTCATCAACGCGAGCTGGGTTATGCTATGCTTCTTTCTTTTTTGGGGGGGGGGGTGTTTGCACGCTGTCAAATGCGCAAACCGTTTAGTCCCGTCTGCATGAGGATTTCCACATTCCCAGCCGCGTGGCCGGGAAGTTGTGATTCGTAGGTGGGCTTTTGGACACGAGTCCCTCACCAGCCCCTCATCATCCACTGATCTGCCAAAAGTTGTTATGGTTCGAGGGCTTGCAGAGCGTGGGTGTGTACTGACGCATGTGGAGCATACTAATGAAGCAATAAAAGTCACGGCAGGTGGGGCGAGGGCAGGGGGCGTAGGGATGTTGGGAGGGTAAGGTAGTGGTGGGTGGAGAATTGGGGGCCCAGCAGAACCACTGACAGGAGGTGTGATAATTGAGATGTTGCGACCCCACATATTACCTGCATATTGGCCAAATTAGGATTGTAGGGCCAGGGCTGAGTGCTGGTGCCCCCTGCCGCGCGCTGCAACACGCGGGGTGTGTGTGGGTGTGTGTGTGTGTGTGTGTGACTCACATGCAACGCGCGCGCATTGCATGTGAGTCAATCAGTTGCAGCTGCAAAATCAGGTGTAGGGGACAGGAACAT
The DNA here is from genome assembly GCF_029633865.1 of Lampris incognitus. NCBI lineage: Eukaryota > Metazoa > Chordata > Actinopteri > Lampriformes > Lampridae > Lampris > Lampris incognitus. The sequence continues at coordinate 20,864 of NW_026611339.1, forward strand.
GGAACAGTTGTCGCTGCTCCACCCCCTCTGCCGAGCCGGGGAGGGCTGCAGAGTCGCCAGCCGCTTCTTTTCACCTGACAGTGAGGAGTTTCGCCAGGGGGACGTAGCGCGCGCGGGAGGATCACGCTATTCCCCCCCTGAACAGGCGCCCCGACCGACCGACCAGAGGAGGCGCTAGTGCAGCGACCAGGACACATACCCACATCCGGCTTCCCACCCGCAGACACGGCCAGTTGTGTCTGTAAGGACACCCGACCGAACCGGAGGTAACACGGGGATTCGAACCAGCGATCCCTGTGTTGGTAGGCAACGGAATAGACCGCTACGCTACCCGGACACCCTCAGGAACTTGAACATAGAACTCGGAGCGTAATTTAGATTTTAGACTTCGGGTAAAAGAAACGGAGACGTCAGGTGAAGGAAGTAATTTAGGGGAGGTGTAATTAACGCATTTCTCAGTGTAAAGTGGAATGTGCTGCCATCCATCTGGTAAAAAGGCAGGCAATTAGTCAAAGCGTGGTCGTCCCTAGCACCCTTCCACGAGGTGTAATTAGTCTTGTATGCTGTGTGCTGCGTGTGTTTGTTTGTAAGTCAGTACATACATATCTTTTTGTATGGTTGTGTACACATTTGTGTACATATGTTTGTGTGCGTGTGTGTCCTGACTGACATGTGTGCTGTGATTCATGGACATCGATGCGGCCTTCTTCAACCCCGGGCCAAGGGCTTCGCCTGCTTCTGTCTCCCATGGTAGGGTAGAGGGTAGGGGGCAAACCCTGGTTCTCTGCCCCCTGGGGGCATGAGAGCGGGAGGGAACGTCTTGATGGAGTCTACCAGCTCATGTGCGTCTCCCTGTGGCAGCTGCGGTGGACTCCTCGCCCAATGTGAGCCCACTAATACACTGTGAGCCAGGGGGATCTGTACGGCAGGTTAACATTGAACTCTGACCCCTCGTATGAGGGGAACCACTCTCTGACCGGGTATTACACAGCCGGGCAAATATAGGACTGGTTGGAAGGCAGACTGCGTCTAGATTCAGGGGAAAGCAGTGTACCAAACCACCTGAAAAAGAAAAGTCAGGAATCAGGAAGACTTTGTTTGCCATTTCGTTTCATGTAGCTACTTGCGTGCATGAAATGAAACGAAATGTCGTCTCCCCCAGTCCACAGCAGTGCCACACAAAGACATAAACACGTATCTAAAAACTACAAGAACACAAAGTATATCAAACCACAAAAAAAGAAAGAACAAAAACATAATAATAATCGCTCTCCTAGAGAACAAACGCCAGGATGACTGTCCGAACTGCCGGTCCGCATGGGCTAGCAGTTAGCTTAGCCTGCCCCGCCTCCGCGTCCTGTCAGACCGCCCTCGGTGTTTCCTCCTCGGGCGCAGCTCCGGGCAGGGCCGGTCCCTGGGCCCACCGGACACAGCAGACCAGGCTCCCCCAGCTGATCCAACTCTAGCTTTCCAAGCCAGACGCCTTCGACGCACCTCCCCGCACTCCACACGACGACACCAAAAACACAGTCAACGCCAGGCGAGGCCGCCGCCAGACCGCCCTCGGTGATTCCGGAAGTGCCGGTCTGCATGGGCTAGCAGTTAGCTTAGCCTGCCCCGCTTCCGCGTCCTGTCAGACCACCCTCGGTGTTTCCTGTTTGGGCGCAGCTCCGAGCAGGGCCGTGGTCCCTGGGCCCACAGGACAAAGCAGGCCAAGCTCTCCCAGTCGATCCAGGACCAGCTCTCCCAGCCCTCAAACAAAGATGTGGACAGACGTGGACGAAGACACTGCATGGACGGTACTGGGTGAGGCCGCTGCAAACGGGAATTCACACCGCCATCTTCCCACTTTGGCAGCGGTAAAAAGAAACTCATTGAGCAAGTCAACAAAAAGCCAGTGCATGTGCTCCTCAGTCTCAGTCGTGATAGCGCTAATGGACTGCACGGTTCAGGCCTGGGGGTTCAAAGGTCAGAGAAAGCAGGGTCGGCCCTAGTGTGAGGGAACTGGCATTCCTCGTGAGGGACCGGTATGATGGATGGCCATAACTCCTTGTCCTCTCTCTCCCCACACCCTTTGCCACTAGCCTCCACATTCCCTCCTCTCTCACCTTTCCCCCTGTTGGCACCATCCCTCCATCCCCTCTTATCCCCTAACCAGATGTGTGCATTGAACTCTGTCAAGAATAATAAAACACTGGCTACAGGGGCCATGCACACCAGGCCAACAGTGTGTGAGGACACAGCATGAGTGGGCGTGTGTGTGTGTGTGTGTGTGCGTGTGTGTGTGTGTGTGTGTGTGTGTGTGCGTGTGTGTGTGTGTGTGTAGGGGGGGGTTCCAAAATCAGAATTTGCTCAGATGGATGTGATGATTTAAAGTTAAGAAACGGCCGCATTAGCCAGGAGATCAAATCAATAAACATATCCTCAAATTATTGGAAGAAAATGAGAATTAAAATGTGCATTTTAACTGGGTCTGGAGATATGAATGGTAGTTCAATTGTGATTTCATTTTATTTATTTGTTTGTTTGTTGGCGTTTTGAATAAATTGTCAAATGTAATCAGGTTGAAAAATGTCTGCGAGCAAAGCTGGCGCCATGGGCACCGGTGCTGAAAAAACTGGGTGGACACTCGCGTTGTCATGGTAACGAGGTTTATTATAGCGGTATGTTATCGTGATAAGACGCATGTAATGATCACTTTTTAAAAAAAAATAAGCTGGGCTGAAAAACGGTTTGAACAGCATGAACAACATTAAACAAGAAAATTGGTTTAAAAAGCCAACGTTGACTGCTGAAGCCTTCCGCTTCCGGTGCGGGAAGATGGCGGCGCGACTTCACGTTGGCGGCGGCTTCCCCCGGTACCGTCCATGCAGTGTCTTTGTCCATGTCTGCTTCTAAGTTTGCTTTGTTTTCGTTTGATGGCTGGGAGAGCTTGGTCTGCTGCCTCCTGTGGGCCCAGGGGTAGCACGGCCCAAAGAGGTAACACCGAGGGCGGGCTGACAGGATGCGGAAACGGGGCAGGCTAAGCTAACTGCTAGCTGTCTGGCGGCGGCCTCGCCTGGCGTTGACTGTGTTTTAGGGTCGTCGTGTGAAGTGCGGGGCGGTGTGTCGAAGGTGTCTGGCTGGCGGAGCTGGTGTTGGATCGGCTGGGGGAGCCTGGTCTGCTGCGTCCGGTGAGCCCTGGGACCACGGCCCTGCCGGAGCTGCGCCCGAGGAGGAATCACCGGGGGCGGTGTGACAGGACAGCGGGGCAGGCTAAGCTAACGGCTAGCCCATCCTGGCTGGCGTCCGCTCTCTGGACAGTGGAATTTTGGTACCGTGTTGCACTGAGTGGACTGTGCTGTTAACTGTGTGTGTGTGTGTGTGTGTGTGTGTGTGTGTGTGTGTGTGTGTCTGTATGTTTTTGGTGGTGTCGTTTTTGGGAAATTTGGGACGTGTGTTTTTGGCTTTTGTGTCGCACTGCCGTGGGCTGGGGGTAAAAACGGAATATCGTTTCTTTTGTGTATTTGCATTTCTGATTCCCGGTTAGGACACAACTGTCAGTGTAAGTGGCTGAAATAAACTGATTTACTGCCAAACTCAACCCATATAGCTATAAACGACTACACGTGTTGTAATCTGGCAGGTTGGATTATGACCTGATCTCACAATGCAAAGCAGGCGCAGTTACGTCATCACTTGGTGTTTGACAAACACAGGAGCGGGGAAATAAAGTGAAAAAGTGCCGGAACACGGTACTTATGTTCATTTTGCCTCTCGACATTCGCTCCCATGGAAGCTAAAGTGACCGACTCACCCTCAGGTTTCTGCGAGTTTCGATCATAACAACGCTGACAGGAAGTGTATGAAAAAATGAGAGACCGGCTGTGTAAGGGGCGCGCCCTCACTAACAACTCCGCTGGTGGAGGAAGAAGGAGAACCTGCGTGCTGCTTCTGCTCTGGCGGAGCTGGCCAGGCAGCCCTCCTGAGAGCGAATCAAAACCTGCCTCTTCTGAAACCCTCTCTCCACGGGCGGCCCAGTGGCCACTTGTTCTCGCTGAACTGTGCATGCGAGAGAGAGAGAGGGAGAGAGAGAGAGACAGAGAGAGAGAGAGAGGAGGAGGAGGAGGAGGAGGAGGAGGGATGGCAAGATGGAGG
>NW_026611339.1:30000-38813 GCF_029633865.1 Lampris incognitus
TCAGCGAGTTCAGCAGTTTGACTGAGAATAACCCCAGAGGTCTTATCATCGGTGAGTTATCTCTCGGTTTTTATTTTTTATTTTTTTTTATTTTTTTATTTTTTATGAAATAAGGAGCCGAGCCTTCAGCGTGACCGGTTGTAACAACCCGCAGAAAGAGACTGCATCGATTCGGGGACTGGTGTGCCTCCACTTCAACAGCCCGAAAGAAGGGGGAAAGGTGGGAATGTATGGACGGTTCTTGTAACCTAACGGCCTGTGGACACCGGAAGCCGTGGATGAACACATGACCGGCGAGCCGAAGCACCCCGGAGTTTCTCCGCTGGATAAAAACTGACACAAAACAAGAAGAAGAAGCTGCCCCAAAACTTGTCCCGAATACCAATGGTACTATAGTCCGAGGCCTGCCGATCAACGATGGAGGCTTCCGCCAACGGGTCCAGCTTTGGAATCGACTCCTTACTTTCTCACAGACCCGGGAGCCCCATGTCGAAAGGGGACAGCTTGGCGGCGGGGGGGGAGTGCCGCTCCCCGCTGGAGTTCAGCCCGAGATCGGACGCGGAGAGCGGCTGCTCCTCCCCGCCGTCGCCGAGGAGGGAGTGCGTGGAGGAGGTGTCGCAAAGGCAGGGTCACGGCATGGGTCTCGCGCAGCACCTCCAGCACGCGCAGCTGTCCGCGGGCTCCCAGCAGCGGACCGTAACCTCCTCGTTTCTCATACGAGACATACTGGCGGACTGCAAGCCCCTGGCCGCCTGCGCGCCCTACTCCAGCAACGGCCAGCCCACGCAGGAGCCCGGGAGGCTGGCGGGGAAGCTGGCGGAGGACTTCATGGAGAAGCTCCACAGCAACTCCTCGTCAGACAGCGAGTACAAAGGTAAGGAGCAGGAGCCGAGCTCGGATCTCAGGTGAAACGCGGACAGGTCGTTCAACAAGGGGCGCGCGGCTCACCCCATTAAGCAATTGGTGCAGCTGTCATTTCTCCCCCCCCCAAAAAATAACCCCCCCCCCCAAAAACACCGCGGTTTAACACCGCCGTGTGGCGCGGAGGCGAACCGGAAGCGGCGTGCGTCTGTAAAATAGGTGTTTTTGCGTGGCTTTGATTCCCGTGTTTGCTCGGAGAGGAGGTCGTGCAGGGGCCTCGCCGCCTGAGGGAAGTGATCCGAGAATAAACCGCATCCGCAGAACACATATAGAGAAGTCTGACTTCTGGGTAGGAGGCCACTTTGTAATGTAAATAAAATACAAAAAGATACGGAACTCAAAATCCTCACAACAACATGACAACAACTACTTTTAGTTATAATGACGTTTTATTAACTCCCCCCCCCCCCCCGTCATTCAAACTCTCTCGTGAGTTTGCTTTCATTACCAGATGTAATGCAAAGCTGAGAACATCCGCTGGTCTCAGGAAGACGGGGGGAAGGAGAAGATGACAGCAGGGTCGCCTCCTGATAAATGCCATCGAGGGCCTCTCTGTTTCCCAAATCATGTCAGCCGCAACACACGTGTCACCTCCGCTGACAGTTTAATCAGCGCACCTGCAAGCAAGTCGGCCACTTTAGGCCCCTGCGAAATTATTTTAACCCAGATATTTATCATCATCATCATCATCATCATCATCATTATTATTATTATTATTATTATTATTAGTGTTATATTATTATTATTATTTTTATTATTATTGTTACATTATTATTATTGTTTTTATTATTATTATTATTTATTATTGTTGTTGTTGTCGTCATTGCTGTGGTTGTGGTTTTACTGGTGAAGCTGCTGTTGTCATCACATTAGTGTCAAATATAACTGTCAGTCAATATATCACTAACGAGACGCGGGCTCACGTGCATTTTTCCCTCTTCACAATAGTTGACTTTATGGCTTCAGGAGGCCTGCGTCAATTTGCCAGAGTGTAGAGGCCACACGTTATCAATTAGTCCTGCAAACCGCGTGTGTGTGCGTGTGTGTGTGTGCGCGCTCGCTCGCTCGCTCGCTCGCTCGTGGAAATTCCACGTGCGCGTTTCCGTGCGCACGGGTCACAGCGTGGAGATTCTCATCGATTGAAGAGCAGCGAGGTCCGCAGGAGCGCCCCACGGTGCTCGGGTTTCCACCAATCCGCCTCCTCTAATATTTCAGAGATTTGATGCAATTTGTCCCAGTGCTAATCAGATTTGTAACGCGCGAGGCTCATTTCCACGCTCCTATGAAGTTTCCCCGGTCGCGGTTGAAAGGCTCGGCCTTCCCTCGTGGCTCAATTAGGCGGATTATTGTGCTTCTTGAGACGACTCAACTATTCAACTACCAGGATCTCTCTCGCCTCCTCCTCCTCCCCCCCCCCCGCCGCCGCCCCCCCTTTCCTTTTCTTTTCTCGAGCGGAGCGGAGAAGTGCGGGAGAAGTGTGTATGACTGCGTATCACGGCCTTTGTTCTTCTTGACATGACGCCACAACAAGAACAAAGACCGCGGGCTTCAGTGGTACCGACGGGGAGATATCACACCGGAAGTGCGAATACCGGCCTATCTCCTCGTAACAGTCTAGGCCCGGATCCCATATGCTGCACCACATAGCCTATAGGCACTCATTCACAAGCCGACATGTCGACACACAAGCCGTAATAGGAAACTCCAATCAAGGATAAATACAAATTAAAAAGATTAAAAAAAAAATAAAAATAAATAAATCACACATCAACACCTTTTTTTTCTATTTTTTATTTTAGTCTTTTTTTTTTCTATTTCCATCAGAGCGAGCGGCCTTTCTGTGCGGTGTATATGACCGGCGAGGCCTGGTTGTTGTTTGTGTCCCGCAGTGAAAGAGGAGGGGGACCGGGAGATCTCCAGCAGCCGAGACAGCCCCCAGGTCCGCCTCAAGAAGCCCAGGAAGGCGCGGACCGCCTTCACGGACCACCAGCTGGCCCAGCTCGAGCGCAGCTTCGAGCGGCAAAAGTACCTGAGCGTGCAGGACCGGATGGAGCTGGCGGCTTCCCTCAACCTCACGGACACGCAGGTCAAAACCTGGTACCAGAACCGACGGTAAGCACCGAGCCAAAAACCCAAAACCCCTAAAAATCCCCCCCAAAAAAAACAGGCTACGGCGCTAAAAGTCGCAGCCCCTCTCGTGTTGTGCTCGTCGAGCGCGGCTGCGGCGGCCTCCGTGTTTTCAACGCGGCGTCACTCCAGAGCTGGGGGTGGGCGGGGGCGGGGGGCTGTGCGCGCGCACGTGTGCACGCGAGCTAGTCAGCCGCGGTCATCGCGCGCTTATTTGGTTGTCAGAACGGCGTCCGCAGCGACCCGGTTCGGGTCTCCGCGGTCCGGTCTTCCGACAAATCAAACAGGTCTCCAGCAAGATCAGCGAGAAGTCTGCGAAAACTGCGCCGACAGGACGCAACACATTTTTGTTTCTATGCCCACACACACACACACGCGCGCACACACACACACACACACACACACACACACACACACAGAGGGAAAGCCAAATTTTGCGATGGGAAACATTAATTCGCCAGCTGATCTGTTGATTGGAGCTTATTTAGTTGCGTCTCCGGGCGCCATTTTTGTTGTTGCTGCGGCTTTGACACATGCGGCCAAATACATAGAAAAACACAACACTTTGGATTATGAATTATGCATCGTTGCATGTGTGCGTATCAATAATTCAGGCAAACCACTATATCTACGCAATTATCTTTACTGTGAATAATTCACCTGCGTGGAGTGCACACGGGCCGTCCGGCGGGGCGGGGGGGCGGGGGGTGTGAGAACAAGAGGCAAGATGGTTTATTTTTTATTTTTGCACAGAATTACAAATTCACCCCATCCTTAAGTGGGACTCGCTAGCTAACTCTTGAGTGGGCCCCAGATATTAATAAATGGGGGGAGGGGGGGGCTGACCACCTCTACTGCTGCGCTCTTAAAAAAAACACCAGTCGTCTAACGAAGCGGTCTCAAACCCGCGCTAAACACGTGCCCTTTAATTTTCCAGGACCAAGTGGAAGAGGCAGACCGCGGTCGGACTCGAGTTGCTGGCGGAAGCCGGGAACTACTCCGCTCTTCAGAGGATGTTCCCGTCCCCTTATTTCTACCCTCAGAGTCTGGTGTCCAACCTGGACCCCGGAGCGGCTCTGTATCTGTACAGGGGACCCTCGGCGCCCCCGCCTGCCCTGCAGAGACCCCTCGTCCCAAGGATTCTCCTGCACGGTCTGCAGGGGGGCAACGAGCCCCCGCCACCTCCGCTACCCCCTCTTTCCGGTGTACTCCCGCGGCCGGCCCAGCAGCGGTGAGCCGGCCTCCGCGTGGGACTCGCAAACGAGCAACCAAAAACGAAAAAATAAGAAGAAATTAAAAAAAAAAGAAAATTGAAAAATAAACAGAAAACAGACTGTGTAGGCCGAGCTGGTGAGGAGCAACCAAGGCTAAGCCACGTGGAGCAAACTCGGACTCTCTTTGTGGATAGTTTTTTTTTTAACACGCAGCTCTATTTATAACTTATTTATTTTTTTCACTGTACATTTAAGTTATGTATTTATTTTTTGTCTTATTTCTGTGTTCACTGAAGCTCTGCTTTCACACTTCACGCAATTAATGAATCCAATTACACCACGTTATTATTATTATTATTAATAATATTATTGTATTATTATTATTACTTTATTATTATTATTATCATTATTATTACTTTATTATTATTATTATCATTATTATATTATTATCATTATTATTACTTTATTATTATTATTATTATTATATTTGCCGAATGGAAACCAAGATTCTTTCTTCATCACGTGAGGTAATGAGGGTCTAGACATATCATCACTAATTATTTTATTTTTCCTTGTGAATTTGTCGTTGGTTTTCATTTACAAATGAACTTTTTTTTTGTCATGAACAACAGTCACGGGCGTGTAAATAAGAATATTTTGCATTTTATTCAGAAGAGACTGATTTTAAAGACGAATTCTTTTCTTTTTCTTTTTTCTTTTCTTAATTTGATGTGTTTGCGGGTCTTCCTTCCCGGACCACGCTGATCCAGTTTGCCATAATGGGCTAGATTAGCCACGAGAAACTGTACAAGCGAGCGAGAGTTAGAAGAAAAACAAACAAACAAATAAACCATAGCTTATCGTTGGAGGTGAGAGGGGCTGCTTGGACTCAAATGTTGGGGGGGGGGGGAAGAAAGAAAGAGATCTATTTAGAAGAAAACACCTTTCCTGCTCCTCGCTGAGGTGTCGGCGGACTGAAGCGCTGTTAAGTCATTTACAGAAACGCAATTTATCGTGGCAGAAGGGGGTAAAAAGGCAACCACCTCCAAAAAAAAACAAAAAAAAAACACGCGGGTGTTTCCGACGCACGGTCCCTCCTCTCGGACTCGGACCTGCGTCCAGGTGCGGTTCGCCTGTGGATTTGCTACATGTGTTTGAAGAGACGTTGTGCATTACTTATGTTATTTCATATGAAACCGTGATACCCTTGTTACTCTCTCTTTGGTGAAAATGTACTATTGCAGATATCAACAACTTGTGGAGTGGTTCTCGTATTTCTGGATCGTTTTCGTTCCTCTGACCTCCTCCCTCCTCCTCCTCCTCCCCCTCCCCCCCCACACCCCCCACACCTCTCCCACCGTGAACGAACATTCCGTGAAATTCATTTTGTGAAGCTTGCGGCAGAAGTTTGGGGGAGGGGGGGGGGGAGGAGGTGGAGGGGGGGGGGCGGCGGGGGGGATTTGATGTAAAAGAGAATTACTTTTATAAATGTGAAAATAAAGGTCTTTCGTTTAATCACGTGACTGGACAGTATGTACTATAGGACATGGCGGAACATATATATATATATATAATTATTATATCATTTAATAATTATTATTATGTTATATATATGTGTATATATATATATAATTATATCATTGAATAATTATTATTATGTTATTATATATATGTGTATATATATATATATAATTATATCATTTAATAATTATTATTATGTTATTATATATATATATATATATATATATATATATATATATATATATATATATATATATATATATATTTGCCAGGCGTTACCACAGCGCACGTGTCGGGTTAACGAAGGACGATGCCCTGCTCATAGCCAAAGTTATTTGAGCTGTGATTAACACGTCAAACCTTTTAATGAATTGTTAATCAAGACTCCTGGTTTACACACCGCAGCGTTTCGCACTTGCGTTAAGCGGAGCGGCCGTGTGTCCCCCCGTGTGGACATCCTGGCCTGCGGTACCTCCACGGAACGGAAACGGAGCTGGACAGACACGTCCGTGTTTCGTGTCCGGATTCCGTCCCTACTCTCCTGAGCGCGTGCAGAGGGTTAAAAAACACGTGCAGGCTTTCTGAGTAAAAATAGAGGTTTTTTTGCCTTAGTTAAATTCGTCGCGGTCCTTCACGAGACCTCCGCGTTTGTGTGTGGGTGCCCACCACTGACCATCACAATAAAATAAAATAAAATAAAATAAAAATGCGTAATTTATAGCAAAAAAAAAAAGAAAAAGAAAAAAGAAAAAGGTGGTGGATTGGCACAACTAACGACCCCCCCCTTTTTCCAGAAGCAGCTCCAAAAATTAATATGTGGGCGCGCGGAGTCATGTTAAAAGAAACGTGTTTGAATAATTTTGCACATGTCTGTCAAAACGGCGCCCTCGAACAAGCGCGGTGTTTGGATACCAATGTCGGTTTAATTTGTCCGTGTAAAAATAAAATATATATATATATATATATATTTTTTGGAGGATAAGGTTTTTATGACTGCAGCAAGTCATGTCACGCACCCGCCGGAAGACAACCGAAACATTCATAAGAAAGAATTAAAACCACGGAGGTTCAATTGGATTTTCAACAGACCGATAAAAACACACTTTGGCGTGAGCGAAACCAAACACGTGCGTGTGTGCGCGCGCGCGCGCGTTTGGTGTTTAGTCTTAAAAAGTTTGATCGGGAAATAGCGGCTCGCGTGCGCGTGCGTGCACACGCACCCAATACACACACACACACACACACACATATATATATATATATATATATATATATATATACACACGTCGCAAGTCCAAACGCCCAAATCAAAGAGCTATTCCAGGTTGGCGTCTGGAGAGAGAGAAAGGGGGGCAGCCGCAACAGAAGGGGATTGCTCCCCCAAAAAATAGACCAAAAAAAACTAACGAGCCCTTGACAACATAACAGGCTTTAAACGGCAAATAGAACTGACAGTGCGGGTTCATTCGTTTTCCATAAACAATGCAGGAGATGAAATATTAATGTTATGCGCGCAATTGTTTAAGTGCCCTAAATGATCCCATTTGGAAATTGATTGTTTCCATCCCTCTTCCTTGAGGGTGTTGGATGCGCAGCTCTTTGCCAAACGGCTCCAACAGCTGGTGACCGGGCGAAGCTGACTTGCAGGCCCGGATCAGCGAGGGGACAGCTGGTCAGCGACTCCTCCGCGCGCCCCCCAGCCCCAACCCCCACCCCCAGCACACCTCCTCCCCCATCCACACCCCACCCCACCAGCCAACCTCGGGCCTTTAATCGGAGTCTGACTGTGGACCAGCCGAAGTATCGGGCCATAACGCATATGGGGTTAAGGAGTTCAGTTTGACGGACAAGACTTGGCGTGTAGGATGTTAACGATTAGACAAAAGACTTTAATAGCTTTTAATTGAAAGTCGATAATGGTTAGATAGCCAGCTCTCCCGCTGTGACGCTCGCATGGCACCTGTTATCTCCCCCCCTCCCGCCCCCCTTTTCCGCTGACCACGCCGTGAAACACCAGACTGGCCTATAGCTGACGCGTTTATGATGCGTAAAATTGCATTAAAAATACAGTAGCTGATCCCGTGCCATAAAACACGAGGTTCTGATTGGGGGGAGTGGGGGGGGGGAGAGATGAAGAGGAGGAGAAGAGGAGGAGAAAAAAAACCCAACCCCCAAAAAACTTGCCAAAACAAAGATCATCCCAATCCCATCATAAGGACCCGTGACCGATGTAGATAACGACGACGGCTCTCCAGCCTTGTCTGAAAAGGCTCGTTCTTGCGCAGCGCGGCGCAGCTGATTGCGAGGTTGAGCCCCGCGTGCGCGCCGTGCCGGGTGACGCGGAGGGGTTTTTTTGGGGGGTGGGTTTGCATGTGAATGGCTGCCGGCGGTAAATCCCTCGGCTCTTACCGTGGATTGTCCCCGGCTCAGGGTTAATGAAGTGCGGATAGAGTCTCGTTGAGCTCCCGACAGACACACAAAAACAACACGGCGGAGCTGAGACCCGGAGGATCAGCGACTCTGATTAAGCCCATTGACTCGAAATAAATAAATAGAAAAAAAAGCTAAACAAAACAACCTTCTGATGAAATTAAGGGTCCAATCAAAGCGCGGCTCGCGCAGCTGTGTGGTCTCGTTATGACTCTGTCTTCCGGGTATGGGCCAATGAGCAAAGCCCTGCCTGCTTAAGATATCGCCTCTTTCCGCGCGCCACCGTTTTGTCTTATGGAGTCCGCGGGGGAAGATGAAAAATACATCAATTAAAATGTTCACCAATGCGTTTGGCCTATTTTGCCTTTTTTTCTCCCTTTCTCGACAATAGCAATCAAACTAAAGGACGTAATTTCTACCGTTTGTGAGAGCGTGAGACAAATGTGCTTTTATATTATATATTTATATCTGCGGACGATGTGTCTGCAGTCTACACGTTATGTATGTGGGCCACTTTAAGAGGGAGGCTTGAAGCCATAATGGCTACACGTTATGTCTGTGGGCCACTTTAAGAGTGAGGCTTGAAGCCATAATGGCGAA